>NW_025791318.1:0-309936 GCF_907164935.1 Osmia bicornis bicornis
CATTGATCTGTGGGAGGGGATCAGTATATTACATTATCTCTAATGTAGATATAGTAGTAACGATATTGTGACCAAAATTACATTGATCTGAGGGAAGGGATCAGTATAATACATTATATCCAATGTAGATATAGTATAAATGATACTGTTATTCAATGTAAATTGATCGGTGGGAAGGGTTCATTACATTACATTGTATCTAATGTAGATATAGTAACAATGGTATTGTCATTAAATGTACATTGGTCTGTGGGATGAAATCAATATATTAAATTTCATCTGATGTAGATATAGTAATAATGATATTGTTATTAAGTGTATATTACATATCTAATGTAGGTATAGTAATTACGATACTGTTATTATATGTACATTGATCTGTGGGAAGGTATCAGAATATTACATTATATCTATTGTGGACATAGTAATAACGAAACTGTTATTATATGTACATTGATCTGTGGGAAGGGATCAGTATATTACATTATATCTAATGTAGATATAGTAATAATGATATTCTGTTTAAATTTATATTACATATCTAATGTAGATATAGTACTAACGATACTGTTATTAATTGTACATTGATCTGTGGGAGGGGATCAGTATATTACATTATCTCTAATGTAGATATAGTAATAACGATATTGTGACCAAAATTACATTGATCTGAGGGAAGGGATCAGTATATTACATTATATCCAATGTAGATATAGTATAAATGATACTGATATTCAATGTAAATTGATCGGTGGGAAGGGATCATTACATTACATTATATCTAATGTACATATAGTAATAATGATATTGTTATTAAATGTACATTGGTCTGTGGGAATAAATCAGTATATTACATTACATCTGATGTAGATATAGTAATAATGATATTGTTATTCAATGTACATTGGTCCGTGGGATTAAATCAGTATATTAAATTTCGTCTGATGTAGATATAGTAATAATGATATTGTTATTAAATGTATGTTACATATCTAATGTAGATATAGTAATAACGATACTGTTATTATATGTACATTTATCTCTGGGCATGTATCAGTATGTTAGATTATATCTGTTGTGGACATAGTAATAGAGAAACTGTTATTATATGTACATTGATCTGTGGGAAGGGATCAGTATATTACATTATATCTATTGTAGATATAGTAATAACGAAACTGTTATTATATGCACATTGATCTGTGGGAAGGTATCAGTATATTACATTATATCTATTGTAGATATGGTAATAATCATATTGTTACCAAAATTACATTGATCTGTGGGAAGCATTCAGTATATTGCAGTAGATCTAATGTAGATATAGTAATAACGATACTGTCATTAAGTGTTTATTACGTATCTATTGTAGATATAGTAATGACGATAATGTTACAATCTGTGCATTGATTTGTGGGAAGTGATCAGTATATTACATTAGATCTAATGAACATATAGTATTAGTGATATTGTTATTAAATGTACATTGGTCTGTGGGAATAAATCAGTATATTACATTACATCTGATGTAGATATAGTAATAATGATATTGTTATTCAATGTACATTGGTCTGTGGGATTAAATCAGGATATTAAATTACATCTGACGTAGATATAGTAATAACGGTATTGTCATTAAATGTACATTGGTCTGTGGGATTAAATCAGTATATTAAATTTCGTCTGATGCAGATATAGTAATAATGATATTGTTATTAAATGTATGTTACATATCTAATGTAGATATAACAATAACGATACTGTTATTATATGTACATTTATCTCTGGGAATGTATCAGTATGTTAGATTATATCTATTGTGGACATAGTAATAGAGAAACTGTTATTATATGTACATTGATCTGTGGGAAGGGATCAGTATATTACATTATATCTATTGTAGATATAGTAATAATGAAACTGTTATTATATGTACATTGATCTGTGGGTAGGTATCAGTATATTACATTATATCTATTGTAGATATAGTAATAATCATATTGTTACGAAAATTACATTGATCTGTGGGGAGGGATCAGTATATTACATTATATCCAATGCAGATATAGTATAAATGATACTGTTATTCAATGTACATTCATCTGTGGGAAGGATTCAGTATATTGCAGCAGATCTAATGTAGATATAGTAATAACGACACAGTTATTAAGTGTTCATTACATATCTAATGTAGATATAGTAATGATGATAATGTTACAATCTGTGCAATGATCTGTGGGAAATGATCAGTATATTACATTATATCTAATGAAGATATAGTAACAATGATATTGTTATTTAATGTATATTGGTCTGTGGGAATAAATCAGTACATTACATTATATCTAATGAAGATATAGTAATAACGATATTGTTATTAAATGTACACTGGTCTGTGGGAATAAATCAGTATATTACATTATATCTATTGTAGATATAGTTATAACGAAACTGTTATTATATGTACATCGTTCGGTGGGTAGGGATCAGTATATTACATTATATCTGATGTAGATATAGTAATAATGGTATTGTTATTAAATGTACATTCGTCTGTGGGGTTAAATCAGTATATTAAATTTCATCTGATGTAGATATAGTAATAATGATATTGTTATTAAATGTATATTACATATCTAATGTAGTTATAGTAATAACGATACTGTTATTGTATGCACATTGATCTGTGCGAAGGTATCGGTATATTACATTATATCTATTGTAGATATAGTAATAACGAAACTGTTATTATATGTACGTTGATCTGTGGGTAGGGATCAGTATATTACATTGTATGTAATGTAGATATAGTAATATTGATATTGTTACCTAAAATTACACTGATCTGTGGGAAGGCATCAGTATATTACATTATATCCAATGTCGATATAGTATAAATGATACTGTTATTCAATGTACATTGATCTGCGGGAAGGGATCAGTATATTGCAGGAGATCTGATGCAGATATAGTAATAACGATACTGCCATTATATGTACATTGATCGGTGGGAAGCGATCATTATATTACATTATATCTAATGTTGATATAGTAATAATGATATTGTTATTAAATGTACATTGGTCTGTGGAATTAAATCAGTATATTAAATTTCATCTGATGTAGATATAGCAATAATGATATTGCTGTTAAATGTATATTACATATCAAATGGAAATATAGTAATAACGATACTGCCATTATATGTACATTGATCGGTGGGAAGGGATCATTATATTACATTATATCTAATGCAGATACAGTAATAATTATATTGTTATTAAATGTATATTACATATCAAATGGAGATATAGTAATAACGATACTGCCATTATATGTACATTGATCGGTGGGAAGGGATCATTATATTAGATTATATCTAATGTAGATACAGTAATAATGATATTGTTATTAAATTTACATTGGTCTGTGGGATTAAATCTGTATATTACATTTCATCTAATGTAGATATAGTAATAATGATATTGTTATTAAATGTATATTACATATCTAATGTAGATATAGTAATAACGATACTGTTATTATATGTACATTGATCGGTGGGAAGGCATCTGTATGTTACATTATATCCAATGTCGATATAGTATAAATGATACCGTTATTAAATGTATCTACAATAGATATAATGTAATTTACTGATACCTCCCCACAGATCAATGCACATATAATAACAGTATCGTTATTACTATATCTACATTAGATATGTAATATACATTTAATAACAATATCATTATTACTATATCTACATTAGATGAAATGTAATATACAGATTTAATCCCACAGACCAATGTAAATTTAATAACAATATCATTATTACTGTATCTACATTAGATATAATCTAATATAATGATCCCTTCCCACCGATCAATGTACATATAATGGCAGTATCGTTATTACTATATCTCCATTTGATATGTAATATACATTTAATAACAATATCATTATTAATATATCTGCATCAGATGTAATGTAATATACTGATTTATTCCCACAGACCAATGTACATTTAATAACAAGATCATTATTACTATATCTACATTGGATAAAATGTAATATACTGATACCTTCCCACAGATCAATGTACATATAATAGCAGTTTCGTTATTACTATATCTACAATAGATATAATGTAATATACTGATATCTTCCCACAGATCAATATACATATAATAACAGTATCGTTATTACTATATCTACATTAGACATGTAATATACATTTAATAACAATATCATTATTACTATATCTACGTCAGATGTAATTTAATATACTGATTTAATCCCACGGATCAATGTACATATAATAACAGTTTCGTTATTACTATTGTTACGCCCCGGCGGAAATTTTGAAATTTATCCGCCTTGCGTCCCTTATCAAGCCCTTTGGGGTTCCGAGAATTTCTCATGTGAGGGTCGTGAGGTGGGTGTTTCACTTTTCCGCCAATCTTTTATTCCTCCTCTACCTTGTACATCCTTGACAAGCCTTTCGAGGTTCCGAGGATTTCTCATGCAGGGGTGTGCCAGGAAGAGTTTGAGTTTAATTCCTTTCTATTTTTGACTTCTTCTATTGCTTTCTCTTCTTTATTCTATTCTACCCTGGAATCGTGTATCTTGTCAAGCCCTTGGGTTCCGAGAATTTCTCATGCGAGGTACACGAGGAAAGGTTATTTCTGTTTCCTTCTTTACAATAGTTTACGTGACCCTCCTTGAAACTATCGTCGCCAACCATAGATATATAAGACAGTTTACGATCGGGTAACGCACAAAAACTCGCGTTAGCTCGTAAGAGAGAGAGAGAGCCGTTAGCACAACACCAGCGCTACGCAGTTATCCAGTGCTTCGCATTCCGGGAATTTCCCTTGGTAACTGCGTAGAAACGGGAAAACCGTAATAACTTCTTTGTCGAGGAAACTCTTTCCCTCTCATTTGCACAAAGCGTCAGCCGGTCCAATCATGATCATTATTGCCTGACCGAATGATAGTGTGAAAGGAATGGATGGATGAATATGAATTTGAACGATGAAACTACGGTAAATGAGAACCTTTACAAAGCCTAACGTCGCGAACGTTCGACCGCTGTTCGAAAATCAAGGGTCGTTCGAAGCAATAAACATCATTGTGTTCGAAATTCTAAGAACTACCTAGCGACAACGACGAATTTTGAACAAAGGAATGTTCTGGTAGAAATGTTTAAGTTCATCGCTAACGAAATGCCGGTTCCACCGAAGTAATTATGCGAAAGATTGTAAATGAATGCATAATCGGCATTGCGACTATCTCGAATGCATCGTCCGCTTTTACACTGATAAAATCTTTATTAATCAGGAAAGACAGATAATTCTGATCCTGTTAAGGGAAAGTGAACGGATCACGGTTACAATTGTTAGATTATATTTATACCGATTTCAAGACCATTCATGTTCAGTCAAATTAATAGTATCATTTAACAGTTCAATGTTTGCATGATCAAATCAAATCAATAGCTGTAAATTGGCAATAGTACATTTAAAGGAAATACTGCGTAGTTTCTAGAAAACCGTTGAAACTATCATGGCGACGTATTAGAAAGAAAAAGGAACACCAAAGAAAGGGGATGAAGAATCTTCGTCTAGCTCGCGCGTCTTAGCCAATCACCGGGCACGCGACACTTCCGAGCACGTGCCACGATTCGTCAATCCGTCCCCTCCAAGGACGATGATCGCGCGACGGGCCCTTCGCCCGTCGATCTCGCGCAAATTTCGACACTCTTGATCGATCAATCGTCGAGGTACGTGATCTTGAGCCCGTGTGTCCGAGAGACAGAGTTATTCGGAACTTCGCGATATTTTCTCTGCGGTAAAGTCCTCCGCGTAGCGAGGCAGAGTGCCGTGCGAGTTAAAATAATCAGAATTCTGAATAAGGACTCATAGACGCGCACGTTAAATTTTCCTTCTACCTAAATTTCTATCTTTCTTTCTCGTTTTAAATCGTTTGCTCGCGTAATCTATCGTATTAGCTTCATTCCGCGTAATTAAATATTTATTTGCTCTTTTCCTGTTCGTAATCGTTTGTCTCTCGTCGACGTACTCGTCCGTTTAATTCATTTTCCGACGCGACAAGTGCAGTGATCGCAAATCTTACCGTTCTTTGGTGTTCCAGAATAACCAGCGAATACAGAGAAATCCACAAGCGAATTTATTATCTTGTAATAACTAAACAGCGTTTCGGTAAGTCGATTCTGTACCATTTTTGAACACGACGACAATTTACTGGCAAAACGGGCGATCTGTCCAGCCCTTCTTGGGTTCCGAGAATTCCTCCGGTCAGATCGTTCCAACGTTTGAGGTATCGATAAAAACGTTCAATTATTATCGTGCTGCGATTTCGTTTTCTATAATTTCTGTCATTTCTTTTATTAAATCAAAGGGACATCCTAGTCCTGCCCTTTCGAGGGTGCCGAGAGTATCTCAGGCTGGGGTGTACCCTTACGGCGAAATACGCCGAATTTCGAGTTAATTCGAGCGAAAACGAAATAGTAACAATCATTTTTCCCGCGACCGTCGAAAATCGTAAACCTCCAAGTGTGATCTCAGCGCGCACATATCATTATATTTTTATATTTTTATATATTATATTTTTGTTATTTTTACGAATCATCTTTACCCTTGTTAACAAATACGTATAAAACTGGTATCCTCAATAACAAGTTCCAAAATTAGAACATCTTCAATTTTTGGCTTTCTTTGTTCTGTTAATTTCTTGATAATTATTCATAATTAAACCAGTTTCACTAGTTAAACAGTTTCAAATTTATTTCAAACACACCAAACACATTTCTTTCAGTTATACACGCCTACCATTTCATACAGATTCAAGGAGGGACCCGTACGGGACCTAAAGCGCTGAACGAACCCAAACGAAAGATTAAAAAGTTCACACTCTAAGTTCTAACATCTTAATAATTATCTTTCGTCTTTTAATTTGTCGAGAGCGCTAACCCGCTCGAGACTGGTGGCAGCGATACCAACCATCGCGCTCAGAATAGGGTAAAAAGGTATAGGGAATTGCCTTTCAATTTTCTAGTTGAAACAGCAGTCTTTCTTTCCTAGTCTTTTCATTTATCCTTTTTTACGTTGCGCCGTCGCACGCGCAACGTAACAAAATTTTGGTGACAGCGGTGGGATACCAGCGCTTGCCCCGTGAATCTGTATAATTTGAAGTGTTTGAAAATTTCTAAATTCCTGTACTAATTATTGAATTCACTGTCTTAATCTCTGAGATCACAGTTGAGGCAAATTCGGGACATTATAGATACCCCCTTTTGCCAAACTTGCCGCATTGCGAAAAATTGAATTATTCATTGTGTAATTTGTGCGAATTATATATTTAATCGTAATTTCTGTGTGTTTTACGGTAATTGTTCAGGAAAAATTCATTTGAAATCAATTTCTGCTTCTAGTAACTTATTTATTTATTGTCAGTCTTTGATTTATTTATCTATTATTTATTTATTGTATTTATTTATTTAGTTAATATTAAATTTGTGCTTTGTCAAATTTCCATCTATTGAATTATTCCGATATTTTCTTAAAGTACTGAACAATTATCGTCCATTTCTGATTTTCTATTATTATTATTTTTGATTCGAAATTTTTGATTTTTGATTTGATTTGAATACTGTGTGTTACAATTTCTGTGTTTTGTCTATATTTTGTCTGTTATATATTTTGTGTATTACAAATCAAATCCGAATATTTTTCCGCGTACTAACAAATTCCGTTTGAAAATGTCTGATCCGATTGACGCCGGTGAAGGTCCGAGCGGGTTGAGACCGCATACGCCTGAAAATACCGGTGAACCACACGATACTTGGCGCGATACACGAAATGTCGGTTTCGCCTCGCATACGTTCAGGAACGATGATCGCGAATATAGCGACCTTTCCACAACGGTCATGGAAAGTTTTGCCGTGCAACAAGCCGCCCACCATGTTCCGACTTTTGATGGACGGAATATCCGTCTTCGGGACTTTATAAGCGAAATACAGTATCATTACGATAGCTTACCAGCAACGGGAAGAAGGACTTTCCTTCGACTCGTAATTTCGCGTTTAAGGGGGGAGGCACGAGACAGCGTTAGCGGTATGCTTTTCATCACTATCGGAGAATTAATTCAACATTTGAAATATCGATTTACTCCGGAGAGATCGTATAACGACTATAATCGACAATTATTGAATATGCGTATGCGGCGTGACGAATCCGTATTTGCATTTCACGACCGTATTCGTGCATTGCTATCTGGGATGGAAGATATACTCAAAAGGGATTACGGAGCCCGCGCGTCAGATTTTATGGAACCTGTAAAATCGTCTGCGATAGACGCGTTCGTTTTCGGTTTGCCTGACGAGCTTGCAAGGGCGGTCGATTCGCGCGATCCCAAAACATTGAAGGACGCGGTAGACATTGCCGTTCGACTTGAAAATCGGGAAAAGTACTATCGTCCTGGATCTCGCGATCTTTATCGTCCATCTTACGACTCGCGACGAGATGCATACCATGGCTATCGCTCGAGTCATCAAAGTCCGGAACGCGATCGTTCATATTCTCCGCGATTTGACAGCTTTTCGCCAACGAGACGCGAACACACGCCGGAACGTACGAATCCTGAGTCACCAACTAGAGACGCGAATAGGACCCGCGATTTTAGAACTTCGAGTCCGGTTAGAGCCTTTCGGGCGGATTCGCCTGCCGGAACATCGCAGCATCGCCGTAAGGAATGCACCTGTGGAAAGAAATCTCCCACAAGGCGCGAATCTCCTGAACCGCGTCGCAGTTTTGAATTTCGTAGACCGCGTACACCACCGTTGGAGGAACCTGTACCAGGGCCCTCACGGGAACGGTTGAGGTCACCGTCACCTGACCGTCGCGCGAATTTAAACGCCAGTGCGACTCGCCGGACGGACGCGACGACGAGTCAGACTCAACCAGAGCGTCAGAAGAAAGTACAGTTCCAGAAGAAATAGTTCTCGCAATAGAAACTAAGCGGGCTACGCCAATCGTGAAAATTCCATCCGAAGATTTAGAACCGGGAACCGGGTTATTTCTTGTTGATACCGGCGCAGAAATCAATTTGATTAAAGTCGATCTTTTACAACCCAAGTTACCAATCGCGACTTACGAGGCGACGATAATCTCTGGCATTACGCCACAGAAAGACCGAACAATCGGCACAACTACCCTGCACATTCAAGGGAATCCTGTTCGTTTTCACGTCGTTAGGTCGGATTTTCCATTAATTACCGACGGAATTTTAGGACAAGAATATTTTCGACAGGTAAAGGCCGAGATATCGTTCGCGCATAATACACTCGTGACGTGCACCGAACCGATTCGACCATTTCGTTTTGTCGACGAACGTTCGTTGAATTGTGTAGAACGTCGAGATTTAAAGCCGCGTACTTATGTCATTAAAGCGCGCAGTAGACAGTCGATCGGTATCGATGTAATTAATAACGATCTGCGAGAGGGCTATCTTCCCTTACTGGAAACGGTGGACGGCTTGTATGTAGGCAGAGCCGCAGTCGCTGTAAATGACCAGGGGGTATGCCACGTCCTCGCGATTAACACCTTACAACGCGATTTGGAATTGGAAATTCCACCCCAGGAAATAATCCCGTTTGACTATCATCGTTTTCCGGAGGAGTCAGACGACCCGGATACCGAGTTAGAAAATCCGGTAACAGTCGATCGAGTTACCGAGGTTTTAAAGAAACTGAGATTAGATCATTTGAATCTCGAAGAACGTAGCCACGTGGAAGATCTAGTGGAAGAGTTTCCGGAAAGATTCCACCTTCCGACGGATAAATTGCAGGCTACAACCTTTATTAAGCACAACATTCCAACTGTAGACGAGGTACCAATTAATACTCGTCAATATAGGTTTCCTCCCGTCCACAAGGACGAGATCGAAAGACAAATTCTAACGAAGTTAGCCAGTGGGATAATTGTACCGTCGAATTCACCTTATAATTCTCCCCTGTGGATTGTTCCGAAGAAACCTGATTCTAAGGGCAATCCCAGGTGGAGAATGGTGATAGATTTTCGGAAACTAAACGAAAAAACCGTAGGCGACGCGTATCCACTACCTAATATGACTGAAATTCTCGATTTAATCGGAAACGCGCAATACTTCTCGGTCTTCGACCTCGCGAGCGGGTTTCAACAAATAGAGACGGATCCGAAGGACCGTCACAAAACCGCGTTCAGTACACCTACGGGACACTACGAATATGTTAGAATGCCGGAAGGATTAAAGAATGCCCCAGCAACCTTCCAACGGTTGATGAATCAATTACTTCGCGGCCTGCAGGGCATAGAATTGTTTGTTTATTTGGACGACATAGTCATCTTCGCGAAAACGTTGGAGGAACACGGAAAGAAGGTCCGACGCCTGTTTACGCGCCTGGCCGACGCCGGTTTAACCCTTCAACCGGATAAATGCGAATTTTTGCGAACTGAGGTCGCGTATCTCGGGCACGTGATTGGTAGAAACGGAGTCCGACCGGATCCTAAGAAGATATCCGCAGTAAAGAACTTTCCGCGACCCAGAAACGCCAAAAACATTCGTCAATTTCTAGGCTTAGCAGGATACTACCGCAGGTTTATTAAAGATTTTGCTGCCAAGTCTAAACCACTTTCTGATTTGCTAAAGAAAAACGTACCCTTCGTATGGGGAAAAGAACAACGAGTAGCTTTTATCGCGCTAAGAAAAGCACTTTGCAGTGCACCGATTTTGCAATACCCTGATTTTCAGAAGCCGTTTACGCTAACAACCGACGCGTCAGACTTCGCAATCGGGGCCGTTCTTAGTCAAGAAGTCGACGGACACGATCTGCCCGTCGCATACCTTTCGCGTACGCTCACAAAACCGGAGCGAAACTACTTTACCACTGAGAAGGAGTGCTTAGCAATTTTATACGCCGTGCTGCATTTTCGACCTTATCTGTACGGGCGTAAATTCAAGTTGGTTAGCGATCATGAGCCTTTAAGATGGATCAATTCGATCAAAGATCCAGGGCAACGTTTAGTCCGATGGCGTTTAAAATTACGCGATTATGAATACGAATTCGTGCATAAACCCGGTAAACTGAATACCAACGCAGATGCGCTTTCGAGAAATCCGGTCAATGAAGCGGAGCTGAATGAATCAGACGCTTTCACGTTAACTAGCTCTGAAACCGAGAACGAGAAAGAGGAATCGTCCTCCGTAATTAAAATGATCAATCGATTCTTAGTAACTTCCGCGCAAGTTAAATCTAGAAAGGCGCGACGAAGGACAACACAAGCGAACTTGTTGCCGATATCGGGATCTCCGCGGTCGTCTGACTCTGAAACACCGGCAGTCGTCGTTCGTAGGGGGCGAGGTAGGCCTCCCGGTACAAGGAATCGGCCAAAAGAAACACCTGTAATAGACACGGACGGAATAGCTACACGCACACGTTTGAGATCCGCGACGCAACCTGTTCCATCTACTGCTTCTAATCTGTCTCCACCAACTATCATAGTAACTTCTAATTCTCCTACAGAGACTGACTTTACAACTGATAACCCAACAGACACCGATACTGATTCCGAAGCAGGAACGCCGATTTATGTGCGTAGACGTAGCGTGTTGCCGAGCCTGGGGCTCAGTTCGCGTCAGCGAATTCCGGGAGTGTCCCAGACCCCAGAGCCCGACAGCGCTACCACCGATTCGGATCAGGAATGTTTCAGAACTCCACTTTCTAGCGTATCAAAAACGTATTTCGAATTACCATCAGACATTGACGTTACGGCAAAAGATACGGTCGAAGACTATGACAATTTACATCGTCCTGACGGGTTGTCTACAGAGAATTTCTCCGATACAGTAATCCATAGACCGTTACAACAATCACGGTTACCAGCTACTTTACTGTCTACTCCGCCAATAGCCTTATCCACTCCCAGTAGAAAACTTATTGCTGAAAGGGTTCCTGAACAGCAACAAAACGACCTAATAGTACCTGCAGATGTACCACCGACTGAGGAATCAGCCGACGATTCGATAATAGACCTAGACTCGTCGCACTTTGACGCGCCAGAACGCAGAGCAACTGCACCCGCGAAAACCGTGCATTTCGCGTGTGAGAATCTAACCTACCATCGTGACAACTACGTACATTTCGTGAGTAAAGACCTATCGCTTACGCCAATTAGTAAACTGCTCATTGACATAGGAGCAATTAAACTAGAAAACTTTAAAAATACGGATTTAAAGGTTGGAACAATTTTTGTTACCAAACGCGGTAGTAGCTACGTGTTTACGATCGTAATCAAGGAAAATATCAACGACGATTTACCATTAGCTAAATTAGAATCAAGCTTGGATAAACTAAAGCATAAGATGTCTGAATTAAATGTCCAAACTTTCAGAATATCTAGATTCGACGATTTGACTGAAGGTTTGCCACAGGATGCATTATCAAGCATTCTGCGGAGAGTTTTCGGTCAAACAAATATTAAAATAACTTTATGCTATGGTAGAGTCCAATTACCGCCCACGGAAATTCGTCCGGATATCATCTCGGAACTACATAGTAGTTTAGTGGGTGGACACAAAGGGGTAACAAAAACTTACCAACGAATTCGTGAGAGGTTTTACTGGCCAAACATGCGAAACCAAATCGAAGAATACATACGAAATTGCGAAAGTTGCCAAACGCGTAAGATATCGAGGAAACGTACACGCGAACCAATGATAATTACAGATACACCGGTTGAACCGTTCGCGAAAGTATCGTTGGACACGGTGGGTCCGTTTCCCAGAACACCTGACGGGAACAAACATATCTTGACTATTCAAGATAATTTGACGAAATTCTGCATTGCTGTTCCGGTACCTAATATCAAAGCCGAAACAATAGCCCACGCACTGGTCACAAACCTCATCCTGCAGTTTGGTGCTCCCAAGGTCATACTATCTGATCGAGGCACGAGTTTCCTAAATCGAGTCATTTCCGCCGTAGCTAAGATGTTCGGTATACATCACCTTACCACATCGGGTTATAGACCTCAAACAAATGGCTCATTAGAAAGGAGTCATGCCGTTCTGGTGGATTACATCGCGCATTACTTAGGAGACTTTGATGACTGGGACAGATTAGTACCATTTGCAATTTTTGCTTATAACACCTCGGTACACGAGGGAACCAAATTTACACCGTTTGAGCTAGTGTATGGAAAACGCGCACGGGCACCTACCGCGTTTCCCGCGAGCGACGACCTGCCTACCTATGAGGGATATATTCGCGATTTGAGCGACCGTCTGAACGAAATGCAGGACATCGCTGGTCGAAATTTAATAAAAGCTAAACACCGTTCAAAAGCTTATTACGACGCTACAGCTCGTCCGTTTAAGGGTCGTGTAGGGGACGTGGCATATGTCCTGGTCGAGCCGCGCAAGGGCAAGTTCGGCAAGAGATATCATGGGCCATACGAAATAGTTGAAATTACACCTCACAAGAATGTCGTGTTGAAAGATGGGATGGGTAACGTCTTTAGCAAACATATTGATAAACTGAAATTCTGGAAACCAAAGGCGGCTGATCACTGCACAGTTGGCCGTTTGTCCGTTTAAAATCGAATTGATCGATGAAGGGGCAACATAGCTCAATGGAGGGCCGGCTGGCGCAGTGCTTTCGCATTTTGAATTAACACTCTTTTCAGGAGCTGACCGAGCGTAACACTGTATTCAAATCAAAATCTAGCGTGCGAATATTCGATTTTTACACTGTATTTGAATAATCTAGGGATCCAACATCATGGCGTCTACGTCGAAGGCCGTATATCGAAATACGGCGGAGGAGAATCGAGGACGAAGGATTTTCGTGAGGCGGATACCGCCTTTCACGCAGACCAAGGCCCTAATGAAGCTTTTCCAAGCCTACCACCCGGACCAGGCTGTGGTTGTGAGAAAGCCAGCGGGGACCTTCGCGTTCGTGACCTTCCCGACGGCGGACTTGGCGTCTAGAGCGGTACAATGGGTCGAGAACACCAAGCCAGTGCTACATAGGCGTAGCATCAGAGCAGCCGTGGCGGACGCGTGGAACGAGGCGTCCCTACTGAGACCGCGTGGACGGCCTAACCCGTTCCCAGGATGGGAACCGCGGCGATCACCACCGCTACCGGAGGAGGTCGTGGCGCGAATCGCCAGCTTCCTCAGCTTCGCCGACCGTGGACGAATGGAAGGGGTGTGCAGAGCCTGGAGGAAGGGTGTCCTGGCATCCTACGCATTAGAGCGCGTACTTTCAACGTCCGACCAACGCTGGCCGCAGGGGTGGGGTCACCCGCGCATCAACACCGACAACCTGCGTTGGGCGATTGTGCGACTGGGCCCTTACGTCACCGAACTGCGCCTCGACGATCGAGTGTATCAGCCGATACTCCGTAACTTCTAGTTTTCATCACCGAGGACGGCGATAGTTTTAAGGGGGGAGGATTTGTTACGCCCCGGCGGAAATTTTGAAATTTATCCGCCTTGCGTCCCTTATCAAGCCCTTTGGGGTTCCGAGAATTTCTCATGTGAGGGTCGTGAGGTGGGTGTTTCACTTTTCCGCCAATCTTTTATTCCTCCTCTACCTTGTACATCCTTGACAAGCCTTTCGAGGTTCCGAGGATTTCTCATGCAGGGGTGTGCCAGGAAGAGTTTGAGTTTAATTCCTTTCTATTTTTGACTTCTTCTATTGCTTTCTCTTCTTTATTCTATTCTACCCTGGAATCGTGTATCTTGTCAAGCCCTTGGGTTCCGAGAATTTCTCATGCGAGGTACACGAGGAAAGGTTATTTCTGTTTCCTTCTTTACAATAGTTTACGTGACCCTCCTTGAAACTATCGTCGCCAACCATAGATATATAAGACAGTTTACGATCGGGTAACGCACAAAAACTCGCGTTAGCTCGTAAGAGAGAGAGAGAGCCGTTAGCACAACACCAGCGCTACGCAGTTATCCAGTGCTTCGCATTCCGGGAATTTCCCTTGGTAACTGCGTAGAAACGGGAAAACCGTAATAACTTCTTTGTCGAGGAAACTCTTTCCCTCTCATTTGCACAAAGCGTCAGCCGGTCCAATCATGATCATTATTACCTGACCGAATGATAGTGTGAAAGGAATGGATGGATGAATATGAATTTGAACGATGAAACTACAGTAAATGAGAACCTTTACAAAGCCTAACGTCGCGAACGTTCGACCGCTGTTCGAAAATCAAGGGTCGTTCGAAGCAATAAACATCATTGTGTTCGAAATTCTAAGAACTACCTAGCGACAACGACGAATTTTGAACAAAGGAATGTTCTGGTAGAAATGTTTAAGTTCATCGCTAACGAAATGCCGGTTCCACCGAAGTAATTATGCGAAAGATTGTAAATGAATGCATAATCGGCATTGCGACTATCTCGAATGCATCGTCCGCTTTTACACTGATAAAATCTTTATTAATCAGGAAAGACAGATAATTCTGATCCTGTTAAGGGAAAGTGAACGGATCACGGTTACAATTGTTAGATTATATTTATACCGATTTCAAGACCATTCATGTTCAGTCAAATTAATAGTATCATTTAACAGTTCAATGTTTGCATGATCAAATCAAATCAATAGCTGTAAATTGGCAATAGTACATTTAAAGGAAATACTGCGTAGTTTCTAGAAAACCGTTGAAACTATCATGGCGACGTATTAGAAAGGAAAAGGAACACCAAAGAAAGGGGATGAAGAATCTTCGTCTAGCTCGCGCGTCTTAGCCAATCACCGGGCACGCGACACTTCCGAGCACGTGCCACGATTCGTCAATCCGTCCCCTCCAAGGACGATGATCGCGCGACGGGCCCTTCGCCCGTCGATCTCGCGCAAATTTCGACACTCTTGATCGATCAATCGTCGAGGTACGTGATCTTGAGCCCGTGTGTCCGAGAGACAGAGTTATTCGGAACTTCGCGATATTTTCTCTGCGGTAAAGTCCTCCGCGTAGCGAGGCAGAGTGCCGTGCGAGTTAAAATAATCAGAATTCTGAATAAGGACTCATAGACGCGCACGTTAAATTTTCCTTCTACCTAAATTTCTATCTTTCTTTCTCGTTTTAAATCGTTTGCTCGCGTAATCAATCGTATTAGCTTCATTCCGCGTAATTAAATATTTATTTGCTCTTTTCCTGTTCGTAATCGTTTGTCTCTCGTCGACGTACTCGTCCGTTTAATTCATTTTCCGACGCGACAAGTGCAGTGATCGCAAATCTTACCGTTCTTTGGTGTTCCAGAATAACCAGCGAATACAGAGAAATCCACAAGCGAATTTATTATCTTGTAATAACTAAACAGCGTTTCGGTAAGTCGATTCTGTACCATTTTTGAACACGACGACAATTTACTGGCAAAACGGGCGATCTGTCCAGCCCTTCTTGGGTTCCGAGAATTCCTCCGGTCAGATCGTTCCAACGTTTGAGGTATCGATAAAAACGTTCAATTATTATCGTGCTGCGATTTCGTTTTCTATAATTTCTGTCATTTCTTTTATTAAATCAAAGGGACATCCTAGTCCTGCCCTTTCGAGGGTGCCGAGAGTATCTCAGGCTGGGGTGTACCCTTACGGCGAAATACGCCGAATTTCGAGTTAATTCGAGCGAAAACGAAATAGTAACAATCATTTTTCCCGCGACCGTCGAAAATCGTAAACCTCCAAGTGTGATCTCAGCGCGCGCATATCATTATATTTTTATATTTTTATATATTATATTTTTGTTATTTTTACGAATCATCTTTACCCTTGTTAACAAATACGTATAAAACTGGTATCCTCAATAACAAGTTCCAAAATTAGAACATCTTCAATTTTTGGCTTTCTTTGTTCTGTTAATTTCTTGATTATTATTCATAATTAAACCAGTTTCACTAGTTAAACAGTTTCAAATTTATTTCAAACACACCAAACACATTTCTTTCAGTTATACACGCCTACCATTTCATACAGATTCAAGGAGGGACCCGTACGGGACCTAAAGCGCTGAACGAACCCAAACGAAAGATTAAAAAGTTCACACTCTAAGTTCTAACATCTTAATAATTATCTTTCGTCTTTTAATTTGTCGAGAGCGCTAACCCGCTCGAGACTGGTGGCAGCGATACCAACCATCGCGCTCAGAATAGGGTAAAAAGGTATAGGGAATTGCCTTTCAATTTTCTAGTTGAAACAGCAGTCTTTCTTTCCTAGTCTTTTTATTTATCCTTTTTACGTTGCGCCGTCGCACGCGCAACGTAACACTATATCTACAATAGATATAATGTAATATACTGATATCTTCCCACAGATCAATATACATATAATAACAGTATCGTTATTACTATATCTACATTAGATATGTAATATACATTTAATAACAATATCATTATTACTATATCTACGTCAGATGTAATTTAATATACTGATTTAATCCCACAGATCAATGTACAGATAATAGCAGTTTCGTTATTACTATATCAACAATAGATATAATGTAATATACTGACACCTTCCCACAGATCAATATGCATATAATAACAGTATCGTTATTACTATATCTACATTAGATATGTAATATACATTTAATAACAATATCATTATTACTATATCTACATTAGATATAATGTAATATAATGATCCCTTCCCACCGATCAATGTACATATAATGGCAATATCCTTATTACTATATCTGCATTAGATCTGCTGCAATATACTGATTCCTTCCCACAGATCAATGTACATTGAGTAACAGTATCATTTATACTATATCTACATTGGATATAATGTAATATACTGATGCCTTCCCACAGATCAATGTACATATAATAGCAGTTTCGTTATTACTATATCTACAATAGATATAATGTAATATACTGATACCTTCCCACAGATAAATATACATAGAATAACAGTATCGTTAATACTATATCTACATTAGATATGTAATATGCATTTAATAACCATATCATTATTACTATATCTATATCAGATGAAATTTAATATACTGATTTAATCCCACAGACCAATGTACATTTAATAACAATATCATTATTACTATATCTACATCAGATGTAATTTAATATACTGATTTAATCCCGCAGATCAATGTACATATAATAACAGTTTCGTTATTATTATATCTACATTAGATATAATGTAATATACTGATACCTTCCCATAGATCAATGTACATACAATAACAGTATCGTTATTACTATATCTACATTAGATATGTAATATACATTTAATAACAATATCATTATTAATATATCTACATCAGATGTAATGTAATATACTGATTTATTCCCACAGACCAATGTACATTTAATAACAATATCATTATTACTATATCTTCATTGGATACAATGTAATATACTGATACCTTCCCACCGATCAATGTACATATAATGGCAATATCCTTATTACTATATCTGCATTAGATCTGCTGCAATATACTGATTCCTTCCCACAGATCAATGTACATTGAGTAACAGTATCATTTATACTATATCTACATTGGATATAATGTAATATACCGATCCCTTCCCACAGATCAATGTAATTTTGGTAACAATATAATTATTACTATATCTACATTAGATACAATATAATATACTGATACCTTCCCACAGATCAATGTACATATAATAACAGTATCGTTATTACTATATCTACATTAGATATAATGTAATATAATGATCACATCCCACCGATCAATGCACATATAATGGCAGTATCGTTATTACTATATCTACATTTGATATGTAATATACATTTAATAACAGTATCATTATTAATATATCTACATCAGGTGTAATGTAATATACTGATTTAATCCCACAGACCAATGTATATTTAATAACAATATCATTATTACTATATCTACATTAGATATAATGTAATATAATGATCCCTTCGGACTGATCATTGTACATATAATGGCAGTATCGTTATTACTATATCTACATTTGATATGTAATATACATTTAATAACAATATCATTATTAATATATCTACATCAGATGTAATATAATATACTGATTTATTCCCACAGAGCAATGTACATTTAATAACAATATCATTATTACAATATTTTCATTAGATATAATGTAATATACTGATCACCTTCCACAGATCAATGCAAGATTGTAACAATATCGTCCTTACTATATCTACATTAGATACGTAATAAACAGTTCATAACAGTATCGTTATTACTATATCTACATTAGATCTACTGCAATATACTGATTCCTTCCCACAGATCAATGTACATTGAATACCAGTATCATTTATACTATATCTACATTGGATATAATGTATTATACTGATCCCTGCCCACAGATCAATGTAATCTTGGTAACAATATCATTATTACTATATGTACATTAGATATAATGTAATATAATGATCCCTTCCCACCGATCAATGTACATATAATGGCAGTATCGTTATTACTATATCTGCATTAGATCTCCTGCAATATACTGATTCCTTCCCAAGGATCAATGTACATTGAATAACAGTATCGTTATTACTATATCTACATTGGATATAATGTAATATACTGCTCTCTTCCCACAGATCAATGGAATTTTGGTAACAATATCATTATTACTATATCTACGTTAGATACAATGTAATATACTGATCCCTACCCACAGATCAATGTACATATAATAACAGTTTCGTTATTACTATATCTACAATAGATATAATGTAATATACTGATACCTTCCCACAGATCAATATACATAGAATAAGAGTATCGTTATTACTATATCTACATCAGATATGTAATATACATTTAATAACAATATCATTATTACTATATCTACATTGGATACAATGTAATATACTGATTCCTTCCCACAGATCAATGTACATATAATAACAGTTTCGTTGTTACTATATCTACAATAGATATAATGTAATATACTGATACGTTCCCACAGATCAATGTACATATAATAACAGTATCGTTATTACTATATTTACATTAGATATGTAATATACATTTAATGACAATATCATTATTACTATGTCTACAATAGATATAATGTAATATAATGATCCCTTCCCACCGATCAATGTACATATAATGGAAGTATCGTTATTACTATATCTACATTAGATATGTAATATACATTTAATGACAATATCATTATTACTATGTCTACAATAGATATAATATAATATAATGATCCCTTCCCACCGATCAATGTACATATAATGGAAGTATCGTTAGTACTCCACGTACATTAGATATGTAATATACATTTAATAGCAATATCATTATTACTATATCTACATCAGATGAAATTTAATATACTGATTTAATCCAACAGACCAATGTACATTTAATAACAATATCATTATTACTATATCTAAATTAGAGATAATGTAATATACCGATCACTTCCCACCGATCGATGTACATGTAATGGCCGTATCGTTATTACCATATCTACATTGGATGTGTAATATACATTTAATAACAATATCATTATTACTATATCTACTTCAGATGAAATTTAATATACTGATTTAATCCCACAGAACGGTGCACATTTAATAACAATATCATTATTACTATATCTACATTAGATATAATGTAATATAATGGTCACATCCCACCGATCAATGTACATATAATGGCAGTATCGTTATTACTATATCTGCATTACATCTGCTGCAATATACTGATTCCTCCCCACAGATCAATGTACATTGAGTTACAGTATCATTTATACTATATCTACGTTAGATATAATGTATTATACTGATCCCTTCCCACAGATCAATGTACATATAATAACAATATCATACTATATCTACATTAGATAGATTTTAATATACTGATACGTTCCAACAGATCAATGTACATATAATAACCGTTTCGATATTACTATATCTACGTTAGATATGTAATATAAATTTAATAACAATATCATTATTACTATATCTACATCAGATGAAATTTAATATACTGATTTAATCCCACAGACCAATGTACATTTAATAACAATATCATTATTACTATATCTAAATTAGAGATAATGTAATATACTGATCCCTTCCCTCCGACCAATGTACATGTACTGGCAGCATCGTTATTACTATATCTACATTTGATATGTAATATACATTTAATAACAATATCATTATTAATATATCTACATAGGATGTAATATAATATACTGATTTATTCCCACAGAGCAATGTACATTTAATAACAATATCATTATTACAATATTTTCATTAGATGTAATGTAATATACTGATTCCTTCCCACAGATCAATGTACATATAATAACAGTTTCGTTGTTACTATATCTGCAATAGATATAATGTAATATACTGATACTTTCCCACCGATCAATGTACATATAATGGAAGTATCGTTATTACTACACGTACATTAGATATGTAATATACATTTAATAACAATATCATTATTACTATATCTACATCAGATGAAATTTAATATACTGATTTAATCCCACAGACCAATGTACATTTAATAACAATATCATTATTACTATAACTACATCAGATGAAATGTAATATACTGATTTAATCCCACAGCACAATGTACGTATAATAACAGTTCGTTATTACTATATCTACATTAGATATAATGTAGTATAATGATCACATCCCACCGATCAATGCACATATAATGGCAGTATCGTTATTACTATATCAACATTTGATATGTAATATACATTTAATAACAATATCATTATTAATATATCTACATCAGGTGTAATGTAATATACTGATTTAATCTCACAGACCAATGTACATTTAAAAACAATATCATTATTACTATATCTACATTAGATATAATGTAATATAATGATCCCTTCCCACGGATCAATGTACACATAATGGCAGTATCCTTATTACTATATCTGCATTAGATCTGCTGCAATATACTGATTCCTTCCCACGGATCAATGTACATTGAGTAACAGTATCATTTATACTATATCTACATTGGATATAATGTAATATACTGATACCTTCCCACAAACCAATATACATAGAATAACAGTATCGTTATTACTATATCCACATTAGATATGTAATATACATTTAATAACAATATCATTATTACTATATCTACATCAGACGAAATTTAATATACTGATTTAATCCCACAGACCAATGTACGTTTAATAACAATATCATTATTACTATATCTAAATTAGAGATAATGTAATATACTGATCCCTTCCCACCGATCAATGTACATGTAATGGCAGTATCGTTATTACTATATCTACATTCGAAATGCAATATACATTTAATAACAATATCATTATTACTATATCTACATCAGATGAAATTTAATATACTGATTTAATCCCACAGATCGATGCACATTTAATAACAATATCATTATTACTATATCTACATTGGATACAATGTAATATACTGATACCTTCCCACAGATCAATGTACATTGAGTAAAAGTATCATTTATACTATATCTACATCAGATGTAATTTAATATACTGATTTAATCCCACGGATCAATGTACATATAATAACAGTTTCGTTATTACTATATCTACATTAGATATAATGTAATATAATGATCCCTTCCCACCGATCAATGTACATATAATGGCAATATCCTTATTACTATATCTGCATTAGATCTGCTGCAATATACTGATTCCTTCCCACAGATCAATGTAATTTTGGTAACAACATCATTATTACTATATCTACATTAGATATAATGTAATATACTGATCCCTACCCACAGATCAATGTACATATAATAGCAGTTTCGTTATTACTATATCTACAATAGGTATAATGTAATATACTGATATCTTCCCACAGATCAATATACATATAATAACAGTATCGTTATTACTATATCTACATTAGATATGTAATATACATTTAATAACAATATCATTATTACTATATCTACGTCAGATGTAATTTAATATACTGATTTAATCCCACGGATCAATGTACATATAATAACAGTTTCGTTATTACTATATCTACAATAGATATAATGTAATATAATGATCCCTTCCCACCGATCAATGTACATATAATGGCAATATCCTTATTACTATATCTGCATTAGATCTGCTGCAATATACTGATTCCTTCCCACAGATCAATGTACATTGAGTAACAGTATCATTTATACTATATCTACATTGGATATAATGTAATATACTGATGCCTTCCCACAGATCAATGTACATATAATAGCAGTTTCGTTATTACTATATCTACAATGGATATAATGTAATATACTGATACCTTCCCACAGATCAATGTACATATAATAACAGTATCGTAACTACTATATCTACATTAGATATGTAATATACATTTAATAACAATATCATTATCACTATATCTACATCAGATGAAATGTAATACACTGATTTAATCCCACAGACCAATATACATTTAATAACAATATCATTATTACTATATCTACATCAGATGAAATGTAATACACTGATTTAATCCCACAGACCAATGTACGTTTAATAACAATACCATTATTACTATATCTACATCAGATGTAATTTAATACACTGATCCCTTCCCACAGATCAATGTACATATAATAACAGTTTCGTTATTACTATATCTACATTAGATACAACATAATGTACTGATACCTTCCAACAGATCAAAGTACATATAATAACAGTATCGTTATTACTATATCTACATCAGATATGTAATATACATTTAATAACAATACCTTTATTACTATATCTACATCTGATGAAATGTAATATACTGATTTAATCCCACGGACCAATATACATGTAATAACAATATCATTATTAATATATTTACATCAGATGAAATTCAATATACTGATTTAACCCCACAGACCAATGTACATCCAATAACAATATCATTATTACTATATCTACATGGGATACAATGTAATATACTGATACCTTCCCACAGATCAATGTACATACAATAACAGTATCGTTATTACTATATCTACATTAGATATAATGTAATATACTGATACCTTCCCACAGATCAATTTACATATAATAACAGTATCGTTATCACTATATCTACATTAGATATGTAATATACATTTAATAACAATATCATTATTAATATATCTACATCAGATGTAATGTAATATACTGATTTATTCCCACAGACCAATGTACATTTAATAACAATATCATTATTACTGTATCTACATTAGATATAATGTAATATAATGATCCCTTCCCACCGATCAATGTACATATAATGGCAGTATCGTTATTACTATATCTCCATTTGATATGTAATATATATTTAATAACAATATCATTATTAATATATCTACATCAGATGTAATGTAATATACTGATTTATCCCACAGACCAATGTACATTTAATAACAATATCATTATTACTATATCTACATTGGATACAATGTAATATACTGATACCTTCCCACAGATCAATGTACATTGAGTAACAGTATCATTTATACTATATCTACATCAGATGTAATTTAATATACTGATTTAATCCCACGGATCAATGTACATATAATAACAGTTTCGTTATTACTATATCTACATTAGATATAATGTAATATAATGATCCCTTCCCACCGATCAATGTACATATAATAACTGTTTCGTTATTACTATATCTACATTAGATATAATGTAATATACTGATACCTTCCCACAGATCAATGTACATATAATAGCAGTTTCGTTATTACTATATCTACAATAGATATAATGTAATATACTGAAATCTTCCCACAGATCAATATACATATAATAACAGTATCGTTATTACTATATCTACATTAGATATGTAATATACATTTAATAACAATATCATTATTACTATATCTACGTCAGATGTAATTTAATATACTGATTTAATCCCACAGATCAATGTACAGATAATAGCAGTTTCGTTATTACTATATCAACAATAGATATAATGTAATATACTGACACCTTCCCACAGATCAATATGCATATAATATCAGTATCGTTATTACTATATCTACATTAGATATGTAATATACATTTAATAACAATATCATTATTACTATATCTACATCAGATGTAATATAATATACTGATTTATTCCCACAGATCCATGTACATTGTGTAGCAGTATCATTTATACTATATCTACATTGGATATAATGTAATATACTGATGCCTTCCCACAGATCAATGTACATATAATAGCAGTTTCGTTATTACTATATCTACAATAGATATAATGTAATATACTGATACCTTCCCACAGATAAATATACATAGAATAACAGTATCGTTAATACTATATCTACATTAGATATGTAATATGCATTTAATAACCATATCATTATGACTATATCCACATCAGATGAAATTTAATATACTGATTTAATCCCACAGACCAATGTACATTTAATAACAATATCATTATTACTATATCTACATCAGATGTAATTTAATATACTGATTTAATCCCGCAGATCAATGTACATATAATAACAGTTTCGTTATTATTATATCTACATTAGATTTAATGTAATATACTGATACCTTCCCATAGATCAATTTACATATAATAACATTATCGTTATTACTATATCTACATTAGATATGTAATATACATTTTATAATAATATCATTATTAATATATCTACATCAGATGTAATGTAATATACTGATTTATTCCCACAGATCCATGTACATTTAATAGCAATATCATTATTATTATATCTACATTGGATACAATGTAATATACTGATACCTTCCCACCGATCAATGTACATATAATGGCAATATCCTTATTACTATATCTGCATTAGATCTGCTGCAATATAATGATTCCTTCCCACAGATCAATGTACATTGAGTAACAGTATCATTTATACTATATCTACATTGGATATAATGTAATATACCGATCCCTTTCCACAGATCAATGTAATTTTGGTAACAATATAATTATTACTATATCTACATTAGATACAATATAATATACTGATACGTTCCCACAGATCAATGTACATATAATAACAGTATCGTTATTACTTTATCTACATTAGATATAATGTAATATAATGATCACATCCCACCGATCAATGCACATATAATGGCAGTATCGTTATTACTATATCTACATTTGATATGTAATATACATTTAATAACAGTATCATTATTAATATATCTACATCAGGTGTAATGTAATATACTGATTTAATCCCACAGACCAATGTATATTTAATAACAATATCATTATTACTATATCTACATTAGATATAATGTAATATAATGATCCCTTCCGACTAATCAATGTACATATAATCGCAGTATCGTTATTACTATATCTACATTTGATATGTAATCTACATTTAATAACAATATCATTATTAATATATCTACATCAGATGTAATATAATATACTGATTTATTCCCACAGAGCAATGTACATTTAATAACAATATCATTATTGCAATATTTTCATTAGATGTAATGTAATATACTGATCACCTTCCACAGATCAATGCAAGATTGTAACAATATCGTCCTTACTATATCTACATTAGATACGTAATAAACAGTTCATAACAGTATCGTTATTACTATATCTACATTAGATCTACTGCAATATACTGATTCCTTCCCACAGATCAATGTACATTGAATACCAGTATCATTTATACTATATCTACATTGGATATAATGTATTACACTGATCCCTGCCCAGAGATCAATGTAATCTTGGTAACAATATCAATATTACTATATGTACATTAGATATAATGTAATATAATGATCCCTTCCCACCGATCAATGTACATATAATGGCAGTATCGTTATTACTATATCTGCATTAGATCTCCTGCAATATACTGATTCCTTCCCAAGGATCAATGTACATTGAATAACAGTATCATTAATACTATATCTACATTGGATATAATGCAATATACTGATTCCTTCCCACAGATCAATGTACTTTTGGTAACAATATCATTATTACTATATCTATATTAGATACAATGTAATATACTGATCCCTACCCACAGATCAATGTACATATAATAACAGTTTCGTTATTACTATATCTACAATAGATATAATATAATATACTGATACCTTCCCACAGATCAATATACATAGAATAAGAGTATCGTTATTACTATATCTACATCAGATATGTAATATACATTTAATAACAATATCATTATTACTATATCTACATTGGATACAATGTAATATACTGATTCCTTCCCACAGATCAATGTACATATAATAACAGTTTCGTTGTTACTATATCTACAATAGATATAATGTAATATACTGATACGTTCCCGCAGATCAATGTACATATAATAACAGTATCGTTATTACTATATCTACATTAGATATGTAATATACATTTAATAACAATATCATTATTAATATATCTACATCAGATGTAATGTAATATACTGATTTATTCCCACAGACCAATGTACATTTAATAACAATATCATTATTACTATATCTACATTGGATACAATGTAATATACTGATACCTTCCCACAGATCAATGTACATATAATAACAGTATCGTTATCACTATATCTACATTAGATATAATGTAATATACTGATATCTTCCCACAGATCAATTTACATATAATAACAGTATCGTTATTACTATATCTACATTAGATATGTAATATACATTTAATAACAATATC
This sequence comes from Osmia bicornis bicornis, assembly GCF_907164935.1. Taxonomy (NCBI): domain Eukaryota; kingdom Metazoa; phylum Arthropoda; class Insecta; order Hymenoptera; family Megachilidae; genus Osmia; species Osmia bicornis. Next base: position 27,801 of record NW_025791318.1, read on the forward strand.
ATTATTAATATATCTACATCAGATGTAATGTAATATACTGATTTATTCCCACAGACCAATGTACATTTAATAACAATATCATTATTATTATATCTACATTGGATACAATGTAATATACTGATACCTTCCCACAGATCAATGTACATTGAGTAACAGTATCATTTATACTATATCTACATCAGATGTAATTTAATATACTGATTTAATCCCACGGATCAATGTACATATAATAACAGTTTCGTTATTACTATATCTACATTAGATATAATGTAATATACTGATACCTTCCCACAGATCAATGTACATATAATAGCAGTTTCGTTATTACTATATCTACAATAGATATAATGTAATATACTGATATCTTCCCACAGATCAATATACATATAATAACAGTATCGTTATTACTATATCTACATTAGACATGTAATATACATTTAATAACAATATCATTATTACTATATCTACGTCAGATGTAATTTAATATACTGATTTAATCCCACGGATCAATGTACATATAATAACAGTTTCGTTATTACTATATCTACAATAGATATAATGTAATATACTGATATCTTCCCACAGATCAATATACATATAATAACAGTATCGTTATTACTATATCTACATTAGATATGTAATATACATTTAATAACAATATCATTATTACTATATCTACGTCAGATGTAATTTAATATACTGATTTAATCCCACAGATCAATGTACAGATAATAGCAGTTTCGTTATTACTATATCAACAATAGATATAATGTAATATACTGACACCTTCCCACAGATCAATATGCATATAATAACAGTATCGTTATTACTATATCTACATTAGATATGTAATATACATTTAATAACAATATCATTATTACTATATCTACATTAGATATAATGTAATATAATGATCCCTTCCCACCGATCAATGTACATATAATGGCAATATCCTTATTACTATATCTGCATTAGATCTGCTGCAATATACTGATTCCTTCCCACAGATCAATGTACATTGAGTAACAGTATCATTTATACTATATCTACATTGGATATAATGTAATATACTGATGCCTTCCCACAGATCAATGTACATATAATAGCAGTTTCGTTATTACTATATCTACAATAGATATAATGTAATATACTGATACCTTCCCACAGATAAATATACATAGAATAACAGTATCGTTAATACTATATCTACATTAGATATGTAATATGCATTTAATAACCATATCATTATTACTATATCTACATCAGATGAAATTTAATATACTGATTTAATCCCACAGACCAATGTACATTTAATAACAATATCATTATTACTATATCTACATCAGATGTAATTTAATATACTGATTTAATCCCGCAGATCAATGTACATATAATAACAGTTTCGTTATTATTATATCTACATTAGATATAATGTAATATACTGATACCTTCCCATAGATCAATGTACATACAATAACAGTATCGTTATTACTATATCTACATTAGATATGTAATATACATTTAATAACAATATCATTATTAATATATCTACATCAGATGTAATGTAATATACTGATTTATTCCCACAGACCAATGTACATTTAATAACAATATCATTATTACTATATCTACATTGGATACAATGTAATATACTGATACCTTCCCACCGATCAATGTACATATAATGGCAATATCCTTATTACTATATCTGCATTAGATCTGCTGCAATATACTGATTCCTTCCCACAGATCAATGTACATTGAGTAACAGTATCATTTATACTATATCTACATTGGATATAATGTAATATACCGATCCCTTCCCACAGATCAATGTAATTTTGGTAACAATATAATTATTACTATATCTACATTAGATACAATATAATATACTGATACGTTCCCACAGATCAATGTACATATAATAACAGTATCGTTATTACTTTATCTACATTAGATATAATGTAATATAATGATCACATCCCACCGATCAATGCACATATAATGGCAGTATCGTTATTACTATATCTACATTTGATATGTAATATACATTTAATAACAGTATCATTATTAATATATCTACATCAGGTGTAATGTAATATACTGATTTAATCCCACAGACCAATGTATATTTAATAACAATATCATTATTACTATATCTACATTAGATATAATGTAATATAATGATCCCTTCGGACTAATCAATGTACATATAATCGCAGTATCGTTATTACTATATCTACATTTGATATGTAATCTACATTTAATAACAATATCATTATTAATATATCTACATCAGATGTAATATAATATACTGATTTATTCCCACAGAGCAATGTACATTTAATAACAATATCATTATTGCAATATTTTCATTAGATGTAATGTAATATACTGATCACCTTCCACAGATCAATGCAAGATTGTAACAATATCGTCCTTACTATATCTACATTAGATACGTAATAAACAGTTCATAACAGTATCGTTATTACTATATCTACATTAGATCTACTGCAATATACTGATTCCTTCCCACAGATCAATGTACATTGAATACCAGTATCATTTATACTATATCTACATTGGATATAATGTATTATACTGATCCCTGCCCACAGATCAATGTAATCTTGGTAACAATATCATTATTACTATATGTACATTAGATATAATGTAATATAATGATCCCTTCCCACCGATCAATGTACATATAATGGCAGTATCGTTATTACTATATCTGCATTAGATCTCCTGCAATATACTGATTCCTTCCCAAGGATCAATGTACATTGAATAACAGTATCATTAATACTATATCTACATTGGATATAATGTAATATACTGATTCCTTCCCACAGATCAATGTACTTTTGGTAACAATATCATTATTACTATATCTACATTAGATACAATGTAATATACTGATCCCTACCCACAGATCAATGTACATATAATAACAGTTTCGTTATTACTATATCTACAATAGATATAATATAATATACTGATACCTTCCCACAGATCAATATACATAGAATAAGAGTATCGTTATTACTATATCTACATCAGATATGTAATATACATTTAATAACAATATCATTATTACTATATCTACATTGGATACAATGTAATATACTGATTCCTTCCCACAGATCAATGTACATTGAATAACAGTATCGTTTATACTATATCTACATTGGATATAATGTAATATACTGATGCCTTCCCACAGATCAATGTACATATAATAGCAGTTTCGTTATTACTATATCTACAATGGATATAATGTAATATACTGATACCTTCCCACAGATCAATGTACATATAATAACAGTATCGTAACTACTATATCTACATTAGATATGTAATATACATTTAATAACAATATCATTATCACTATATCTACATCAGATGAAATGTAATACACTGATTTAATCCCACAGACCAATATACATTTAATAACAATATCATTATTACTATATCTACATCAGATGAAATGTAATGCACTGATTTAATCCCACAGACCAATGTACGTTTAATAACAATACCATTATTACTATATCTACATCAGATGTAATTTAATACACTGATCCCTTCCCACAGATCAATGTACATATAATAACAGTTTCGTTATTACTATATCTACATTAGGTACAACATAATGTACTGATACCTTCCAACAGATCAAAGTACATATAATAACAGTATCGTTATTACTATATCTACATCAGATATGTAATATACATTTAATAACAATACCTTTATTACTATATCTACATCTGATGAAATGTAATATACTGATTTAATCCCACAGACCAATATACATGTAATAACAATATCATTATTAATATATTTACATCAGATGAAATTCAATATACTGATTTAACCCCACAGACCAATGTACATCCAATAACAATATCATTATTACTATATCTACATGGGATACAATGTAATATACTGATACCTTCCCACAGATCAATGTACATACAATAACAGTATCGTTATTACTATATCTACATTAGATATAATGTAATATACTGATACCTTCCCACAGATCAATTTACATATAATAACAGCATCGTTATCACTATATCTACATTAGATATGTAATATACATTTAATAACAATATCATTATTAATATATCTACATCAGATGTAATGTAATATACTGATTTATTCCCACAGACCAATGTACATTTAATAACAATATCATTATTACTGTATCTACATTAGATATAATGTAATATAATGATCCCTTCCCACCGATCAATGTACATATAATGGCAGTATCGTTATTACTATATCTCCATTTGATATGTAATATATATTTAATAACAATATCATTATTAATATATCTACATCAGATGTAATGTAATATACTGATTTATCCCACAGACCAATGTACATTTAATAACAATATCATTATTACTATATCTACATTGGATACAATGTAATATACTGATACCTTCCCACAGATCAATGTACATTGAGTAACAGTATCATTTATACTATATCTACATCAGATGTAATTTAATATACTGATTTAATCCCACGGATCAATGTACATATAATAACAGTTTCGTTATTACTATATCTACATTAGATATAATGTAATATAATGATCCCTTCCCACCGATCAATGTACATATAATGGCAATATCCTTATTACTATATCTGCATTAGATCTGCTGCAATATACTGATTCCTTCCCACAGATCAATGTAATTTTGGTAACAACATCATTATTACTATATCTACATTAGATATAATGTAATATACTGATCCCTACCCACAGATCAATGTACATATAATAGCAGTTTCGTTATTACTATATCTACAATAGATATAATGTAACATACTGATATCTTCCCACAGATCAATATACATATAATAACAGTATCGTTATTACTATATCTACATTAGATATGTAATATACATTTAATAACAATATCATTATTACTATATCTACGTCAGATGTAATTTAATATACTGATTTAATCCCACGGATCAATGTACATATAATAACAGTTTCGTTATTACTATATCTACATTAGATATAATGTAATATACTGATAACTTCCCACAGATCAATGTACATATAATAGCAGTTTCGTTATTACTATATCTACATTAGATATGTAATATACATTTAATAACAATATCATTATTACTATATTTACATTAGATATAATGTAATATAATGATCCATTCCCACCGATCAATGTACATATAATGGCAATATCCTTATTACTATATCTGCATTAGATCTGCTGCAATATACTGATTCCTTCCCACAGATCAATGTACATTGTGTAGCAGTATCATTTATACTATATCTACATTGGATATAATGTAATATACTGATGCCTTCCCACAGATCATGTACATATAATAGCAGTTTCGTTATTACTATATCTACAATAGATATAATGTAATATACTGATACCTTCCCACAGATAAATATACATAGAATAACAGTATCGTTAATACTATATCTACATTAGATATGTAATATGCATTTAATAACCATATCATTATTACTATATCTACATCAGATGAAATTTAATATACTGATTTAATCCCACAGACCAATGTACATTTAATAACAATATCATTATTACTATATCTACATCAGATGTAATTTAATATACTGATTTAATCCCGCAGATCAATGTAATTTTGGTAACAACATCATTATTACTATATCTACATTAGATATAATGTAATATACTGATGCCTTCCCACAGATCAATGTACATATAATAGCAGTTTCGTTATTACTATATCTACAATAGATATAATGTAATATACTGATACCTTCCCACAGATAAATATACATAGAATAACAGTATCGTTAATACTATATCTACATTAGATATGTAATATGCATTTAATAACAATATCATTATTACTATATCTACATCAGATGAAATTTAATATACTGATTTAATCCCACAGACCAATGTACATTTAATAACAATATCATTATTACTATATCTACATCAGATGTAATTTAATATACTGATTTAATCCCGCAGATCAATGTACATATAATAACAGTTTCGTTATTATTATATCTACATTAGATTTAATGTAATATACTGATACCTTCCCATAGATCAATGTACATACAATAACAGTATCGTTATTACTATATCTACATTAGATATGTAATATACATTTAATAACAATATCATTATTAATATATCTACATCAGATGTAATGTAATATACTGATTTATTCCCACAGACCAATGTACATTTAATAACAATATCATTATTACTATATTTTCATTGGATACAATGTAATATACTGATACCTTCCCACAGATCAATGTACATATAATAACAGTTTCGTTATTACTATATCTACAATAGATATAATGTAATATACTGATACCTTCCCACAGATCAATTTACATATAATAACAGTATCGTTATTACTATATCTACATTAGATATGTAATATACATTTTATAATAATATCATTATTAATATATCTACATCAGATGTAATGTAATATACTGATTTATTCCCACAGACCAATGTACATTTAATAGCAATATCATTATTACTATATCTACATTGGATACAATGTAATATACTGATACCTTCCCACAGATCAATGTACATATAATAGCAGTTTCGTTATTACTATATCTACAATAGATATAATGTAAAATACTGATACCTTCCCACAGATCAATGTACATATAATAACAGTATCGTTATTACTATATCTACATTAGATATGTAATATACATTTAATAACAATATCCTTCTTACTATATCTGCATTAGATCTGCTGCAATATACTGATTCCTTCCCACAGATCAATGTACATATAATAACAGTTTCGTTATTACTATATCTACATTAGATATAATGTAATATACTGATACCTTCCCACAGAACGATGTACATATAATAACAGTATCGTTATTACTATATCTACAATAGATCTACTGCAATATACTGATTCCTTCCCACAGATCAATGTACATATAATAACAGTATCATTTATACTATATCTACATCAGATATGTAATATACATTTAATAACAATACCTTTATTACTATATCTACATCAGATGTAATGTAATATACTGATTTATTCCCACAGACCAATGTACATTTAATAACAATATCATTATTACTATATCTACATTGGATACAATGTAATATACTGATACCTTCCCACAGATCAATGTACATATAATAACAGTTTCGTTATTACTATATCTACAATAGATATAATGTAATATACTGATACCTTCCCACAGATCAATTTACATATAATAACAGTATCGTTATTACTATATCTACATTAGATATGTAATATACATTTTATAATAATATCATTATTAATATATCTACATCAGATGTAATGTAATATACTGATTTATTCCCACAGATCCATGTACATTTAATAGCAATATCATTATTACTATATCTACATTGGATACAATGTAATATACTGATACCTTCCCACAGATCAATGTACATATAATAGCAGTTTCGTTATTACTATATCTACAATAGATATAATGTAAAATACTGATACCTTCCCACAGATCAATGTACATATAATAACAGTATCGTTATTACTATATCTACATTAGATATGTAATATACATTTAATAACAATATCCTTCTTACTATATCTGCATTAGATCTGCTGCAATATACTGATTCCTTCCCACAGATCAATGTACATATAATAACAGTTTCGTTATTACTATATCTACATTAGATATAATGTAATATACTGATAACTTCCCACAGAACGATGTACATATAATAACAGTATCGTTATTACTATATCTACAATAGATATAATGTAAAATACTGATACCTTCCAACAGATCAAAGTACATATAATAACAGTATCGTTATTAGTATATCTACATCAGATATGTAATATACATTTAATAACAATACCTTTATTACTATATCTACATCTGATGAAATGTAATATACTGATTTAATCCCACAGACCAATATACATTTAATAACAATATCATTATTAATATATTTACATCAGATGAAATTCAATATACTGATTTAACCCCACAGACCAATGTACATCCAATAACAATATCATTATTACTATATCCACATGGGATACAATGTAATATACTGATACCTTCCCACAGATCAATGTACATACAATATCAGTATCGTTATTACTATATCTACATTAGATATGTAATATACATTTAATAACAATATCATTATTACTATATCTACATCAGATGAAATTTAATATACTGATTTATTCCCACAGAACAATGTACATTTAATAACAATGTCATACTATATCTACATTAGATACAATATAATAGAGTGATACCTTCCAACAGATCAATGTACATATAATAACCGTTTCGATATTACCATACCTACGCTAGATATGTAATATACATTTAATAACAATATCATTATTACTATATCTACATCAGATGTAATTTAATATACTGATTTAATCCCACAGATCAATGTACATATAATAACAGTTTCGTTATTATTATATCTACATTAGATATAATGTAATATACTGATTTATTCCCACAGACCAATGTACATTTAATAACAATATCATTATTACTATATCTACATTGGATACAATGTAATATACTGATACGTTCCCACAGATCAATGTACACATAATAGCAGTCTCGTTATTACTATATCTACATTAGATATAATGTAATATACTGATCCCTACCCACAGATCAATGTACATATAATAGCAGTTTGGTTATTACTATATCTACAATAGATATAATGTAATATACTGATACCTTCCAACAGATCAATATACATATAATAAGAGTATCGTTATTACTATATCTACATTAGATATGTAATATACATTTAATAACAATATCATTATTACTATATCTACATCAGATGAAATTTAATATACTGATGTAATCCCACAGACCAATGTACATTTAATAACAGTTTCGTTATTACTACATCTACATTTGATATAATGTTATATACTGATACCTTCCCACAGATCAATGTACATATAAAAACAATATCATTGTTACTGTATCTACATTTGATATAATGTAATATAATGTGCCCTTCCCACCGATGAATGTACATATAATGGCAGTATCGTTATTACTATATCTGAATTAGATCTCCTGCAATAGTAATCAGTGATCCCTTCCCACAGATCAATGTACATTGAATAACAGTATCATTTATACTATATCGACGATGGATATAATGTAATATACTGCTGCCTTCCCACAGATCACTGTAATTTTGGTAACAATATCATTATTACTATATCTACATTAGATATAATGATATATACTGATCCTTACCCACAGATCAATGTATATATAATAACAGTTTCGATATTACTATATCTACAATAGATATAATGTAATTTACTGATACCTTCCCACAGATCAATGTACATACAATAACAGTTTCGTTATTACTATATCTACATTAGACATGTAATATACATTTAATAACAATATCATTATTAATATATCCACATCAGCTGTAATGTAATATACTGATTTATTCCCACAGACCAATATACATTTAATAACAATATCATTATTACTATATCTACATTGGATACAATGTAATATACTAATGCCTTCCCACAGATCAATGTACATATTATAACAGTTTCGTAGTTACTATATTTACAATAGATATAATGTAATATACTGATACCTTCCCGCAGATCAATATACATATAATAACAGTATCGTTATTACTATATCTACATTAGATATAATGTAATATACTGATATCTTCCCACAGATCAATTTACATATAATCACAGTATCGTTATTGCTATATCTACATTAGATATGTAATATACATTTAATAACAATATCATTATTAATATATCTACATCAGATGTAATGTAATATACTGATTTATTCCCACAGACCAATGTACATTAAATACTAATATCATTATTACTATATCTACATTGGATACAATGTAATATACTGATACCTTCCCACAGATCAATATGCATATAATAACAGTATCGTTATTACTATATCTACATTAGATATAATGTAATATAATGATCCATTCCCACCGATCAATGTACATATAATGGCAATATCCTTATTACTATATCTGCATTAGATCTGCTGCAATATACTGATTCCTTCCCACAGATCAATGTACATTGAGTAACAGTATCATTCATACTATATCTACATTGGATATAATGTAATATACTGTTACCTTCCCGCAGATCAATATACATATAATAACAATATCATTATTACTATATCTACATCAGATGTAATTTAATATACTGATTTATTCCCACAGACCAATGTACATTTAATAACAATATCATTATTACTATATCTACATTAGATATAATGTTATATAATGATCCCTTCCCACCGATCAATGTACATATAATGGCAGTATCCTCATTACTATATCTCCATTTGATATGTAATATACATTTAATAACCATATCATTATTAATATATCTACATCAGACGTAATGTAATATACTGATTTATTCCCACAGACCAATGTATATTTAATAACAATATCATTATTACTATATCTACATTGGATATGTTACGTTGCGCGGCGCGAGGCAAGCGCGCAACGTAAAGTGAAATGGAAATTTAAAAGGAAAGAAAATTGGAAAAGATCGATTGTTAATTTTCCTTGATTTGATTGATCTTTGCGATGAGAAAGGTCTCGCTGCCACCAGCTCCGACCGCGTATGACGCGCTAACGTCCTCTACGATCAGAACAATTTTTAAAAGACGGAAATTTAGATAGAATTTATTTCCGTTGGGTTCGTCAGTGTTCTAGGTCCCATACGGGTCCCTCCTTGAAACGTTGTGTTGGCGTGCGTGGATTTGATGTAAAAATAGGCGTTGTAACTCAAAGAAATAAAGTAGACTGGATAGTGTGCAACAAATAATAATGTAATTCAAAAAAACTATTGAAAATAGTACAACTGAAAATGACTATTGAGTTTAATGCTATTAATGCTTGATAATATTAATGATTACTATTAGATAAATTCAATTCAAAAACAATACTGGTTTGACAAGGGTAAAGATGCTTAACCTATTTCATATAATAATGACTATTGTTTGTCTGAAAATCGTGTAAAATATAGATAGCCTTTAATTCGCAGTTGGACTTCGAATATATTATAAATTTAAACGTATTATCGAATGTAGGTGTAAGACGACTTGCTCAGCTAATTAGTATATTAATTGGATGGAAAATTAGCGGTGTTTGGCCGCGTGGTAACGACCCGAATGGATAGGGCCCTCACAACCCCCGAAAGGGCTTTACAGGTCGCCCCTGACAAAATATCGTAGTCGAGCAATCGTCACACACACAAAGTCGCGATAAATCAAAATTCGGAATTTTAGAATAGCGTATTATTTATAAACGGTACCTGAACGCAAAAATCGAGACGATCTAAAATGGAGAGACTCTCATAACCCGAAGGCTTAATAGATCGCCCGTTTTGCCTTGTTGAAAGTTCAATGATAATGCCGTGCTCGAGAAATTAGTAATTGACAGGCTTACCGTGAAAATGTAGTATATAATATATGATAATAAATCGCTTGGAAATCGGTGGTAGCTCGTTGAATAATCGCTGGTTAGTCTGGAACACCAAGAGAGAGATGAGGAGGTTGTCGCACTAACACTTGTCGCGCGCCCGATTGCCCTTTATTGCGTATCAAAATTTAATCAAAACGAACACAAGACGATTACGATTTTTGAAGAAAGATGACTATTAACGCGATTGAATTTAATACGAAGATTACGCGATCAAACGGAATAAAAATGAAAGAGAAAAGATAGAGGTTTAATAGTATGAAAGCTTAACGTGCGCGTCTCTGAGTCTTTGCCGCGTATTCGCGAAATTCACCCTCACGACACTCTGCCTAACGGGAAGGACTTGCCGCGCAGCTAATTTACACAAAGTACAAATCGGCAACTCTATCTCTAGACGCACGGGCTCCCGTCACGACTTACTCGATTGTTCGACGAAGAGTCATCGGAATCGATCGCGATCGTGGCCGGAAGGGCCCGTCGCGAGGATGATGTCCTGCGTGGCGACATTCCAACAAATCATAGCGCGTGACGACAGCGTCGCGCGCGTCGCTATTGGTCGAAGACGCGTGCTAGGTAAATTCCTCTAGACTATGTTCTTTCTCTCTCTTGGTGTTCCATCTCTGTCTAACGGCTTTTCGGTGTTCCTACGCCGTAGATTTTTCTGGAATATTCCATTTCTCGCTTTCGATAATCAGATATAACGAATATCAGCAATTATTCAAATCTGAATTAATGTTTAAACCAGAAGCATTCAACAATGAAGCGAATAATTATGAATAAAATTTATATCCATCATACCATTATGTATTAATAATTTGATCGATTGGCAATCGCACGATTTTGACTAGCAGTCGGCGTAAATAATTAACATTATCAGTAGTCGTTTGTTCATAAATCGCAACGCGAGTTTCGCCGGCGCGCATGTTGTAAAACATTCGATGTTTGGATGAAATTCTCGATTAGCTAACATATTCCTTGATTATTAAATCGAGTATAAGTTATTTCATTAGCAGCATAGCTAGTTCTAGAACGTTCTTGCTATTTGAAAATTACCGTTGGGTCTTGGTTTCAGGCAAATTCTCGGAATTCGATACAAAGACTTTTATTGCCCCGTTCGACCCTTCGCCCCCTAAACAGTCGTCGAACGCTTGCTAACGCTTGACTGCGAGGGTTCTCATTCCTCGTTCATTCTATCAACCAAATGTTCAAATAGATAGATTAATCCGCGCTTCCATTCCAGCACTCATCTCACGCATACGATCGAATTAGGGGCCGACTGGCGCCCACGCGTGGAAAAGAGGAGAGATTCGGTTGAAATTCGAATGATAAATTGATCTTTACGCTTTTGCGCAGTTAACCTGAGGAGACCCCTATAATGCGAAGCACTGGCTAACTGCGCAGCGAACGCTGTTTATGATACCTCTCCTCTGTCGAACCCGAGTTTTTGTATAGTTCGAAATCTGTTACTACGCAGTTGAGCACGACGATAGTCTCAAGGAGGGGTAATAACTAAAGAAAAGAATTGAGAGATGTAAGGAGAATAAAGAATAGAAAAGACAAAATAGAATAATTATAGGCTCAAACACTTCCCTGTGCCTTTCCCACATGAAGAAGACTCTCATAACCCGAAGGCTTGATGAGAAAACACAAAGTCGAGGAGAAAATTGAAAAAGATGAAGTAGTAATTCGCCCTCCCCACGTCCCTTACATGAGGAGACTCCTATAACCCGAAGGCTTGATAAGGAAGCGTGAGGCGGACAAATTTGCAAAATTTTCCAGACGTAACAGATACAATGTAATATACTAATACCTTCCCACAGATCAATGTACATATAATAACAGTTTCGTAGTTACTATATCTACAATAGATATAATGTAATATACTGATACCTTCCCGCAGATCAATATACATATAATAACAGTATTGTTATTACTATATCTACATTAGATAGAATGTAATATACTGATACCTTCCCACACATCAATGTACATATAATCACAGTATCGTTATTACTATATCTACATTAGATATGTAATATACATTTAATAACAATATCGTTATTACTATATCTACATCAGATGAAATTTAATATACTGATTTAATCCCACAGACCAATGTACACTCAATAACAATATCATTATTACTATATCTACATGGGATACAATGTAATATACTGATACCTTCCCACAGATCAATGTACATACAATAACAGTATCGTTATTACTATATCTACATTAGATATGTAATATACATCTAATAACAATATCATTATTACTATATCTACATCAGATGAAATTTAATATACTGATTTAATCCCACAGACCAATGTACATTTAATAACAATATCATTATTACTATATCTACATTGGATACAATGTAATATACTGATACCTTCCCACAGATCAATGTACATATAATAACAGTTTCGTAGTTACTGCATCTACAATAGATATAATGTAATATACTGATGCCTTCCCACAGAACAATGTAATTTTGGTAACAACTTCATTATTACTATATCTACATTAGATATAATGTAATATTCTGATCCCTACCCACAGATCCATATACATATAATAACAGTTTCGATATTACAATATCTACAATAGATATAATGTAATACACTGATACCTTCCCACAGATCAATGTACATATAATAACAGTATCGTTACTACTATATCTACATTAGATATAATGTAATATACTGATACCTTCCCACAGATCAATGTACATATAATAACAGTATCGTAATTACTATATCTACATTAGATATGTAATATACATTTAATAATAATATCATTATTACTATATCTACATTAGATATAATGTAATATAATGATCCCTTCCCACCGATGAATGTACATATAATGGCAGTATCGTTATTACTATATCTGAATTAGATCTCCTGCAATATACTGATCCCTTCCCACAGATCAATGTACATTGAATAACAGTATCATTTATACTATATCAACATTGGACATAATGTAATATACTGCTGCCTTCCCACAGATCAATGTAATTTGGTAACAATATCATTATTACTATATCGACAATGGATATAATGTAATATACTGATACCTTCCCACAGATCAATGTACATACAATAACAGTATCGTTATTACTATATCTACATTAGATATGTAATATACATCTAATAACAATATCATTATTACTATATCTACATCAGATGAAATTTAATATACTGATTTAATCCCACAGACCAATGTACATTTAATAACAATATCATTATTACTATATCTACATTGGATACAATGTAATATACTGATCCCTTCCCACAGATCAATGTACATTGAATAACAGTATCATTTATACTATATCAACATTGGACATAATGTAATATACTGCTGCCTTCCCACAGATCAATGTAATTTGGTAACAATATCATTATTACTATATCGACAATGGATATAATGTAATATACTGATCCCTACCCACAGATCAATGTACATATAATAACAGTTTCGTCATTAATATATCTATTAAATGTACATGGGTCTGTGGGATTAAATCAGTATATTAAATTTCATCTGATGTAGATATATTAATAATGATATTGTTATTAAACGTATATTACATATCTAATGTAGATATAGTAATAACGATACTATTATTATATATACATTGATCTGTGGGAAGGTATCAGTATATAACATTATATCTAATGTAGATATTGTAATAACGAAACTGTTATTATATGTACATTGATATGTGGGTAGGGATCAGTATATTACATTATATCTAATGTAGATATAGTGATAATGTTACTGTTATTAAATGTACATTGGTCTGTGGTATTAAATCAGTATATTAAATTTCATCTGATGTAGATATAGTAATAGTGATATTGTTATTAAATGTATATTACATAGCTAATGTAGATATAGTAATAACGAAACTGTTATTATATGTACATTGATCTGTGGGAAGGTACCAGTACATTACATTATTTCTAATGTAGATATAGTAATAATGACATTGTTACCAAAATTACATTGATCTGTGGGAAGGCATCAGTATATTACATTATATCCAATGTAGATATAGTATAAATGATACTGTTTTTCAATGTACATTGATCTGTGGGAAGGAATCAGTATATTAGAGTAGATCTAATGTAGATATAGTAATAACGATACTGTTATTAAGTATTAATTACATATGTAATGTAGATGTAGTAATGACGATAATGTTACAATCTGTGCATTGATCTGTGGAAGGTGATCAGTATATTACATTATATCTAATGAGGATATAGTAATAATGGTATTGTTATTAAATGCACATTGTTCTGTGGGATTAAATCAGTATATTAAATTTCATCTGATGTAGATATAGTGATAATGATACTGTTATTAAATGTACATTGGTCTGTGGGAATAAATCAGTATATTACATTACATCTGATGTAGATATATTAATAATGATATGGTTATTAAATGTATATCACATATCAAATGTAGATATCGAAATAACGATACTGCCATTACATGTATATTGATCGGTGGGATGTGATCAGTATATTACATTGTATCCAATGTAGATATAGTAATATTGATATTGTTTTTAAATGTACATTGGTCTGTGGGAATAAATCAGTATGTTACATTACATCTGATGTAGATATATTAATAATGATATTGTTATTAAATGTATATTACATATCAAATGTAGATGTAGTAATAACGATACTGCCATTATATGTACGTTGATCGGTGGGAAGGGATCATTATATTACATTATATCTAGTTTAGATATAGTAATAATGATATTGTTATTAAATGTACATTGGTCTGTGGGATTAAATCAGTATATTAAATTTCATCTGATGCAGATATAGTAATAATGATATTGTTACCAAAATTACATTGATCTGTGGGAAGGCATCAGTATATTACATTATATCCAATGTAGATGTAGTATAAATGATACTGTTATTCAATGTACATTGATCTGTGGGAGGGAATCAGTATATTCCAGTAGATCTAATGTAGATATGGTAATAACGATACGGTTATTAATTATTTATTACATATCTAATGTAGATATAGTAATAACGATACTGCCATTATATGTACATTGATCGGTGGGAAGGGATCATTATATTACATTATATCTAATGTTGATATAGTAATAATGATATTGTTATTAAATGTATATAACATATCTCATGTAGCTATAGTAATAACCATACTGTTATTATATGTACGTTGATCTGTGGGAAGGTATCAATATATTACATTATATCTATTGTAGATATAGTAATAACGAAACTGTTATTATATGTACATTGATCTGTGGGTAGGGATCAGTATATTACATTGCATCTAATGTAGATACAGTAATAATGATATTGTTATTAAATGTACATTGATCTGTGGGATTAAATCAGTATATTAAATTACAGCTGATGTAGATATAGTAATAATGATATTGTTATTAAATGTATATTACATATCTACTGTAGATATAGTAACAATGAAATTGTTATTAAATGTATATAACATATCTCATGTAGATATAGTATTAACGTTACTGTTATTATATGTACATTGATCTGTGGGAAGGTATCAGTATATTACATTATATCTATTGTTGATATAGTAATAACGATACTGTTATTATATTTACATTAATCTGTGGAAAGTTATCAGTATATTACATTATATCTATTGTAGATATAGTAATAACGAAACTGTTATTATATGTACATTGATCTGTCGGTAGGGATCAGTATATTACATTATATCTAATGTAGATATTGTAATAATGATATTGTTATTAAATGTACATTGGTCTGTGGGAATAAATCAGTATATTACATTACATCTGATGTAGATATATTAATAATGATATTGTTATTAAATGTATATTACATATCAAATGTAGATGTTGTAATAACGATACTGCCATTATATGTACGTTGATCGGTGGGAAGGGATCATTATATTACATTATATCTAATTTACATATAGTAATAATGATATTGTTATTAAATGTACATTGGTCTGTGGGATTAAATCAGTATATTAAATTTCATCTGATGCAGATATAGTAATAATGATATTGTTGTTAAATGTATATTACATATCTAATGTAGATATAGTAATAACGATACTGTTATTATATGTACATTGATCTGTGGGAAGGTATCAGTATATTACATTATATCTAATGTAGATATAGTAATAACGAAAGTGTTATTATATGTACATTGATCTGTGGGTTTAAATCAGTATATTAAATTACATCTGATGTAGACATAGTAATAATGGTATTGTTATTAAATGTACATTGGTCTGTGGGATTAAATCAGTATATTACATTTCATCTGATGTAGATATAGTAATAATGATATTGTCATAAAATGTACATTGGTTTGTGGGATTAAACCAGTATATTAAATTTCATCTGATGTAGATATAGTAATAATGATATTGTTCCCAAAATTACACTGATCTGTGGGAAGGCATCAGTATATCATATTATATCCAATGTAGATATAGTATAAATGATACTGTTATTCAATGTACATTGGTCTGTGGGAAGGAATCAGTATATTCCAGTAGATCTAATGTAGATATGGTAATAACGATAATGTTATTAAGTATTTATTACATATCTGATGTAGATATAGTAATGACGATAATGTTACAATCTGTGCATTGATCTGTGGGAAGTGATCGGTATATTACATTATACCTAATGAGGATATAGTAATAATGATATTGTTATTAAATGTACATTGGTCTGTGGGATTAAATCAGTATATTACATTATATCTGATGTAGATATAGTAATAATGATATTGTTATTAAATGTATATTACATATCTAATGTAGATATAGTAATAACGATACTGCCATTATATGTACATTGATCGGTGTGAAGGGATCATTATATTACATTTCATCTGATGTAGATATAGTAATAATGATATTGTTATTAAATGTATATTACATATCTAATGTAGATATAGAAATAACGATAATGCCATTATATGTATATTGATCGGTGCGATGTGATCAGTATATGACATTGTATCTAATGTAGATATAGTAATATTGATATTGTTTTCAAATGTACATTGGTCTGTGGGAATAAATCGGTATATTACATTACATCTGATGTAGATATATTAATAATGATATTCTTATTAAATGTATATTACATATCAAATGTAGATGTAGTAATAACGATACTGCCATTATATGTACGTTGATCGGTGGGAAGTGATCATTATATTACATTATATCTAATTTAGATATAGTAATAATGATATTGTTATTAAATGTACATTGGTCTGTGGGATTAAATCAGTATATTAAATTTCATCTGATGCAGATATAGTAATAATGATATTGTTGTTAAATGTATATTACATATCTATTGTAGATATAGTAATAACGATACTGTTATTATATGTACATTGATCTGTGGGAAGGTATCAGTATATTACATTATATCTAATGTAGATATAGTAATAACGAAAGTGTTATTATATGTACATTGATCTGTGGGTTTAAATCAGTATATTAAATTACATCTGATGTAGACATAGTTATAATGGTATTGTTATTAAATGTACATTGGTCTGTGGGATTAAATCAGTATATTACATTTCATCTGATGTAGATATAGTAATAATGATATTGTTATTAAATGTATATTACATATCTAATGTAGATATAGTAATAACGATACTGTTATTATATGTACATTCATCTGTGGGATTAAATCAGTATATTAAATTACATCTGATGTAGATATAGTAATAATGGTATTGTCATTAAATGTACATTGGTCTGTGGGATTAAACCAGTATATTAAATTACAGCTGATGTAGCTATTGTAATAATGATATTGTTATTAAATGTATATTACATATCTAATGTAGATATAGTAATAACGCTACTGTTATTGCATGTACATTGATCTGTGGGAAGGTATCAGTATGTTACATTATATCTAACGTAGTGTCACGTCCTGTGACGCATTCTTTAAAATTTCTATTTCGCCACCCAAACTCTTTAAGCCGCTATTTCGCGACCTAAATTCTTTAAGCTTATATTTCGCTATACAGATTCTTTAAACTTACATTTCGCGATGCAAATTCTTTGAACTTCTATTGCACCATCCAAATTCGTCGCTCCGCAAAAATTCTGAGTGAGCAACTCAGCCGGGTCGTCGTACGGCGAGAACGCTGACGATCCGGACGAGGTGGTTCACCCGAATTGCCAAATCAAAAGTCGACCTCATTAATCAATATATAATAACGAGACCAAACCGCCCGCACACAGACCAACTATAGTACAGAACTCGTATCAGATCAAATTTAGTGCAGACTCAAAAGTCATCGCGACCCGATCACTTCCGTGAAACTCGCTCAGAATCGGCCAGTCCGTTAACGCGAATCCGGATTTTATTCTAACACGCGTACAAAATCCGCAAAATACGACTCTGCTACGGGACCCAGAGACCCGACAGAGCAACTCGTCATTTGTAAAGCACGCGCAAGTTAAGAACTGTACGTAAGACCAATAAACATTTGTTGTGCTCGGAAGTGTGTGAACTTCAATTAAACGTCTACCCTACTGTCTACATCCACCAGGACGACTTATTTCTACAGGTATCCTCGCCCAGCGAAAGGTAAGTAAGAACCTCTACCTAACTAACAACGTAGATTAAATCATACAAAAGTACGCGGAGAACTCGGTGAGAGGGAGAACTTCACGACTTTACAGTGGTTCCGATACGAATCGAACGCCAACAGGCACTACTAACGTGTAATATAGGGTAGACTCATAAAAAAATCTAACTCGAGAATATAAATCTTTGTCTGCAACTCCAACAAAAATTCAAGAAATTCACTTTCGAATCAATTTCAATATACAACATTATCAATTCATTGAGATACTGCTACAAAGCAGACATAAAATTCACCTAAACAAAAAATTAACTCATTTATTCACTAAATAATTACAAATAATGAAACTTTCAAATGAATAATAAGAATTTTAAGCCAACGGATAACAAAAATATTAAGGACGAAAATAGATTAACAAGAAGCAGGACACAAGAAAATCCTGAACTCAAAAGTATTGTAGAAGATCGTAATCACGCATCAGCCTTTTTACAAAGCCGTAAAACACCGCGTTCACCAACAGAACGAAGAACATTTGACTTCACACCAAAAGCTACAACCGAGGTATCAAACGCGAATACAGAATTAGGTGCAATACCCAGAACAAAAAACGTAAAGAATCTAACCATAAACACTAACCAAACCGATAACGGAGGTGCCAGTTGGCAAGATAAAGACATAGGATTTACAATCAATCCAAGTAATTCAGCTAATAAAAACAAACAAACAGGAACTTTCACTTCCCCACTAATCCGAATAAGCCCCCAAGATAATAGAAACACTATCGAAACATTAAACGAAACAATAAACAACAGTTACAAAAACGACATATCCCTACTCGAAATTGAAGGAATTACAGAACAGCCAAGCCTAATAGGAAATCTGGACGGAGAAAGTAGCGAAGGAAATTTAACACTCATCTGTGGAAGTCCGGGAAATAAAATGACAAACCAGCAAAATCAAATCCAACCTCTTCGATTACCTCTAACATACGTAGCAAATTTAATACCAGAATTCGATGGGAAAAACATTTCGGTCATAGAATACATTGAAAAATTAAAGCATGCTAAAAACATTATAACACCCGTAGATGAACCAGGTCTAATCCCGATTCTAAAAATTAAATTAAAAGGAGAAGTATACAAGGCACTAATAAATTCACCGATAAATAACGTAAATGATTTTATTCAAGCAATAAGGTTATTATTCCCATCTGCCGAAAACATACACAGTTTATATGGAAAATTAACGGAATTGACACAAAAACCAGACGAAACAGTACTCAGCTACGGGAATAGATTACAGGAACTAGTAATACAAATTAAAGAATTAAAAAGAATGGAAACAGGCATAAATCAACAAATCATACAGGACTTTGACAGGACGATAAAAAACGACGCAGAAAAAAGCTTTAGAAACGGGTTAAAGCAGGAAATTAGAATAGAGTTAAAGCAGAAAGACGATTTAAACGTCCTTATACAAGAGGCCACCGACATCGAATCGAGGTTAAAGAAACAAAACATACTGAGAGGCGACTCAGCTAGTGTACTATGCAGTCTCGAGAAATATGACACAAACCCAGTAACATACACGTGTCAAATATGCAGAGAGCCAAACCACGAAGCATTATTTTGTAATAACGCGGCATGTGTATACTGTAAAAACAGAGACCACGTATCATACGATTGCAAATTCACCAGAAACAAGATACAGCTTATTTGCAAATATTGTAACACCCAGGGACATTCCATCGACGCATGTAAAATGAATAGATCAAAGGGAAATTATTGCCAATATTGCCAAGTAATGGGCCATACAGTCAGCCAATGCCCATTTATAATTGAATATGAAACATGCTGGAAGTGCAAAGGAAGTGGTCACGATCCAAACACCTGCACAAGACTCCCAAAGATTACAGAACTCTGCGAAATCTGTAATAGTAGGTACCATACAGCTGAAAATTGCCCAACACCTATGTGCCCACTTTGCAGGAAATTGGGCCATACTACAAAACACTGTCCGTTATTGAAAGACAATGGTCTGCAATTAATCATGTGCACAAACTGCAACGAAGAAGGCCATGACGCAGAAGAATGCGAAGGGGCAAGAGTTTTCCAAACAAGGACACACCCAATTAAATACCAAAATCGCAACCAATTGGGTCACTCGTCAGGAGACTACCACGAATTGAGAAACCCTCAACGTAGGTCAAATAACTCGTATGGAGACAATCACAATTTCAACCATAATAATAATAACTTCCAGAGAAAATATAAATACAATGAAAATTTTAACGGCAATAATCACTTCAGAAATAATAATAGCAATGGAAATTTTAATAGCAATAACTACCCCAGAAATAATAATAGCAATAGAGATAACCCGAGACACATGAACGAACCGCGAAAATTTTGTGACTATTGTAAAACCCCAAATCATACAATAAAGGAGTGTAGAAAACTGAAAGCCATTGAACTACGAGCTCAAAAAAGAGATATCTGTTCCTATTGCGAAGAACCAGGACACCAAATAGACGCATGTAGGAAACTTAAAAGCTTGGAGAACAGCGCCGGAAAATTCTGCAACCTTTGCAAAAGTACGAATCATACAACAGAGGAATGCTACAGAAATCAGAATCATCAACAGCACAGAGCGGGAAACGAATAGATTCTTCCTGGAGGGAGCGCACAGGAAGAAGTAACGATGAGCCGCTCGAAACATATAAAATTAACGACAACACAAAACCGAATGAATCAGAACAAGAAAAACCTCCTGAAACAAAACTACCCGACAATCGAAACATAAACGAAAAAAAGATATCAACAAGAATGGCAATGTATTCACTGAGACTGGAAAATCTATTGCAATACATCACAATAGAAAACCCTTACACAAGAGGGGAATGCAACCTACTCATCGATAGCGGTGCACAATTAAATATCATAAAAAAGGACCAGATACCAGCAAACGCAATACTAGAAGATAGGAAAATACTACTTTCAGGCATTACAGATAAACCATTACAAACTCTAGGAGCAACAAAAATACCCATAAATTACCAATATTTTGACTTTCACGTAGCACCAGAAGACTTTTCAATACCTTACGACGGAATATTAGGCATAAAAGTACTCCTCGAACAAAAATTAAGACTAGACGAAGGATACGTAGAAATAAATAACGGAAATTTTGAATTAAGGTCAGGAGAAGCAAATACAAATCACAGATTATCTTCACAAACAGTCGAAACAGTTAAATCGGAATTAACAGATGAGCAGAAATGCTTCATCAACAAGATATTACAGGGCACGACACATGCTAATGACACACTTACAACCGTACATACTGACTCGGAAACACTGCAACAAACAGGAATCAGCGAAAACTCGAGCGACATTGACAATGCAAACCAAGACCTTCCGCAACCGGATAATATGACAGGAGACTCAGACGATAGCTTCAATAACGATATACTACATTTATTAAACATAGTGGACAAATTAAATAACGAACCAAGTAACGTAACAATAAATACGGAACAGACGACGTCAGCAAATCTCGAAGAACATTTAGAAACGGACAACAAATACGCAGGACAGATAATAAACAGTATAAATACAGTACTCGACAGCCACGAAGGAAAGTGCGAAATAGAGTCGTACGACTACACAACATTTCTAACAAAAGTAGACGAAAATACAAGCATCAAATTCAAAAACGAAACTGACCTTTTAGAAAACAAATATAACTATGCAGCATACGATGTAGAAGACATATTGGAAGGATTTCAGGAAACAGGAAACCTACCAGAAATAGACGAAAGCGAAATATTAGAAGTAGGAAAAATCAGTTTTACAGAAAACAAGGAAAATGGTACTGTGACGAAAAGCAAAGAAACGGAAAATCGGCGGGATAAACTTTTAGAAAAAATTCGGCTAAGAAACCTATCCGAAGATAAGGAAGCCATAATGAGAGAATTGATCGAAGAAAATAATGACATATTTTGGTTAGAAGGAGATAAAATAGAGTCCTACAATACGGAACAACATGAAATTAACCTAACGGACGAGAAACCCGTATATGTAAAACAATTTCCCTTGCCACATAAATTAAAAGAAACTGCGGTACAAGAAACGGAAAAATTAATCGCAAACGGTTTTGTCAGACACTCAAAAAGTGCTTTTAACGCCCCAACTTGGGTAGTCAAAAAGAAGGAAACAGCCGAGGGAAAGAAAAGATGGAGACTGGTAATAGACTACAGAAAATTAAACGAAAAAACGATCCCAGACCCATATCTACTCCCAAATATAACTGAAATCTTCGACCAATTAGGACAGGCAAAACTATATCACGTAGTAGATTTGAAATCAGGCTTCCATCAAATCAAGATGAACCCAAGAGACATACATAAGACAGCTTTCAGCATACATCCATTGGGACGATTTGAATTCAATGTCTTACCTTTCGGATTAAGAAACTCGCCACGAACCTTTCAGAGGGTAATAAACACAGCATTAGGCGATTCAATTGGAAAAATTTGCTTTGTTTTCATCGATGACATCATAATATTTGGAGGAAATTTAGAGGAACTCAACACGAGATTTAACACAGTCGCACAAAAATTAAGAGACGTAAAATTAAAACTTGAGCCCGAAAAATGCGAATTCCTTAAATCGGAAGTATGCTTTCTAGGACACATACTAAGTGGGAAAGGTATAAAACCCGACCCAGCAAAAACAGAAGCTGTACAAAAATTTCCAACTCCTAAGAACGTCAAGAACATAAGAGAATTCTTAGGACTCGCAGGCTACTACAGACGATTCGTAAACAATTTCGCAAAAATTGCAAAACCTTTAACAAGTTTATTGCAAAAAGACACAAAATTTTCCTGAAACACGGAACAGCAAAACGCTTTCATAAAACTCAAGGAAATATTATGCAACGCACCTATACTACAGTACCCCAAATTCGATGAACCATACGTTATCACGACAGACGCATCTAAATACGCCCTCGGTGCAGTACTATCGCAAGGAGAAATTGGGAAAGACAGACCAATCGCATACGCATCACGAGTATTACAGGAAGCAGAAATCAAATATGACACCTACGAAAAAGAAGCTCTAGCAATAATGTTCGCAATAAAAACATTTCGAAACTACATTTATGGAAATAAATTTACAATAGTTACAGATCATAAACCACTACTTTGGCTAAAAACAGCCGACAATAATACTAGAGTACAAAAATGGAGATTAAAATTATCGGACTACGAATACGATATAGTTTATAAACCAGGTAAGCAAAACGTGAATGCCGATGCATTATCGAGAAATCCGGTGGACAACGTACACGTGTCCGTTACAACAAGAGCGCAAGGAAAGAAAGATATCAGCAAAAACTCGGCAACCGCGAAAATTCCAAGTCAAGATAAAGTAGAAGACGATCATATAAAGGCCAAAAGGAAAAGGGGTAGACCAAGAAAGGAAGTTCAAGAACAGTCAGGTCAAGAAACAACCGCAAACAGTAGTAGCAATGAAAGAACGGATAAAACAAAAAAAGACAATATAGAAGAACAGGAACAAAAAAATTTAATTTACACGAAAAACTCAATCCAATTTAGAAATGATAACATCGTGCACATAATTACTAAACAGGGCATACCTTTGGATAAAACCACCAATGAGCTAATGAAAACTAAAAATATAAAAATAAACCCCAACCTATCGGAAAATGAAGTCGAAATAATAGAAATAAATAATAAAAACCTCTTTGTTTTATGTCTAAACATAGCATCATCATCAGAAATAATAAAACAGAACTTGATAAAACTATTCAATATATTAAAAGATTTACTTATACGAAAAAACATAAAAATTTTCAGCATTTCAAAAGATATTAAAATACTAAATATAAGCTGGAACGAAATAGAAGAAATAATAAAAAACACTTTCGATAAAACCGACATTAAAATAATAGTTTGCCTAAATAATATAGAATATGTAAAACCCGAGAACAGAAATAAAATATTTGACCAATTCCACTCTACAAAACTAGGAGGTCATTCAGGTGTAAATAGAACATATAATAGAATAAAAGACAAATTCTTTTGGGAAAATCTAAAACAAGATATTCAAAATAAAATCAAAAAATGCGAGGAATGCCAAAGAAACAAATTAAAAAGAATTAAAACTAGACAACCAATGGTAATAACAGACACACCAATGAAAACTTTCGATAAAATCGCAATGGACATTGTCGGTCCACTCAACGTCACAAAAAATAATAATAAATACATTTTAACCATACAAGACCAATTATCAAAATTTTTAGTAGCAGTACCTTTAAAAGATCAAACAGCAGAATCAGTCGCAGATGCTTTTGTAAAAAAATTTATATGCACTTTTGGCTCACCTAAAATAGTACTTACTGATAGAGGAACAAATTTCACTAGTAAAATCATGAAACAAGTTGCAAAAAGATTTAAATTCTCAAAAATCGAAACAACATCTTTTTCACCTCAATCAAACAGATCATTAGAAAGAGCACATCATCCACTTTGCGAATATTTAAAAAATTTTTCAACAAAAAAATGTGAATGGGATGAACTTCTAGAGCTAGCACAATTCAACTATAACACAAGCATTCATTCCGGTCACAATTTCACACCGCATGAACTGGTTTTCGCTTACCCAGCTAGGCTACCTTCGACCGAACCTATAAAGAAATCAGAACAGTTACCTACACATAACGATTATCTGGAAAACCGAATAAAAAACATGAGAGACATAGCTACTATGGCACGCGAAAATCTAATAGACTCAAAAATGAAATCAAAAGAATACTACGATAGATTCATTAAACCGGTAGAATTTAAAATCGGAGACAAAGTATGGTTACTCAAAGAACCTAAACCGGGAAAATTAGAAAAGGATTGGTATTTAGGGCCATACGAAATACTAAAAATAGGTGATAACAATAATATAACAATCAATTACAAAGGAAAGCCAAAAACAGTTCACGCGAACAAATTAAGCATTCAGCAGCACAGGAAATAACATAAGCCTTCTTTCTAGGAAAAGAGCCGACAATGAAGTTAATTCTATTAATTTATATCAGCACATTCAAAATTAGCCAAGCAATAATCGGGTTTGATTGCGGCGCAACGAACCCGATCGTATCGACATACTCTTTACTGGACACCGGAGAATGCGACTTCCACCATGCAGACGTTAGCATAACCAACACAACAATACGACTCCTACAATTAGCGGAATTCAGAACGGCTCCAATCATACAATGCAAAATAGAGATCCAACGCACAATCTTCCGATGCGGAATGTTCAGCCACTTAGTACCAGTAGAAAATGCGATACAAGAATACCTTCTAGACATAAGCCATGAAAACTGTAAATCCATACACAACACCGGAATATTTAGATACGATAATTTTCACACAATCGCGAATTTAAAAGTAAATTCAACGAAATCCGTAGGAATAAGTCTAGCAGGAAATGCAATAGAGAGCTCGTGTACAGGAGCGTCCTATTCCGATAGCTACGGAACATGGAATAAAGTATATGTACAAGGTCTTATAAAAATTACATTAATAGAATACACCGCGCAAGTTAGCCTTAATAATGATAAATTACGTTTAGCATCAGGAACAATTTGTAAATTTTCGGATGAACACTGTATTGACATGGAAGGCGGACATACCTTCTGGTCAGCGCTACCGAGAGAGGATTGTCTTAAAACTAAATTCGACGTATTATACCGAGGTCCGGTAACAAAACTAACAGCTAAAAATCGCGAAACATTATACACAATAGAAACAACCGACATCTCATTCGCGCTAGCAGCGAAAGGAAACATCGAAACCTGCAACAGAATATTAACAAAAACTGAACACCCAAAATTAATTATATACGAAAGATCACAAAATAACATACTATTCGATAACGACGCACAGCCATCAAAAGAAATACTAAATTTAGACATTCTCACTTACACTAATTCAAAATTCGTATATGTAGAAAAACACTTCAGGGCTCAAATACAAAATTTATATTTAGATATTTTAAGTGAAAAATGCAAACTAGAAAGAAAAACAATCTACAATTCTCTATCCATAGCCTCTATTTCACCAGACGAATTTGCGTACAATTTAATGGAAAAACCGGGATATATTGCTAGGATTGCAGGAGAGGTGGTACACATTATAAAATGCACGCCAAAGGAAGTGCAATTAATCCACACAGATAAATGCTATACGCAATTACCAGTAACCTCAGGAAACCAAACACGATTCCTGACACCGAAAACACACATATTAATGAAGTCAGGAACTCAGATAGAATGTAACACAATCATTCCACAATATTACAAAATAAACAACAATTGGATAGCACTAACACCAACACCAAGACAAGCGCAAAATCCAGGAATTCTAAAACCTAACACAAATATTTCCTGGGAATACAAAGAAATAAATTCACTAGCATCAAGCGGAATTTATTCACAAGAAGACCTCCAAGAACTCCAACAACACATCATGTTCCCCTTAGAAAAATCAGCCTTGCTGAATACAATAGCGAGGGGCATGCTAGGAGAAGAAAGCGTACAAGGAGGACTAATCAACAATCTTTTTACGGAAAACACGCTATCCCACATCGCAGAAAATACGTGGAATAAATTCATGGAAAAATTCATCAAATTCGGTTCAATTAGCTCTGCAGTAATAATGATCCTTATAATCATTCATATCTGCAAGCTAATAATTGACACAATTATAAGAGGATACACACTGCATACATTATATGGCTGGTCCCTACACCTATTGGCAGCCATCTTTAGTTCAATTACATACTTATTGGTAACATTAAAGAACAATAAAAACATCAAAACGCTCCCAAGACGAAAACGCCTAACGAAAAACGAAGACATCGAATTGAACGAAATAAAGATAGAGCAACCAAACAGCCTAAAATGGGGGATATCACCGCCTATCCCACAACGACCACCTGCACTCAGAGCACCTACAGTCAAACCACCCGAAATTAAACCACCACAACCAATAAAACAAGAAAGAATACAGGTTTTTACGCTAGAAGCATGAAACTAAACAAACGCAACGCAAAGGGGAACGCAAGGAACACGCATAAATAAACACACGCGAACTTTAAACAAAATAAAAATTTATTCAAAAAAAAAAAAAAAAAATGAAAAGTAACAAAATTCACAAAGTAGTAACATACAATAGAAATCTTACAATAAAGGTTAATTAAAAATACGATTGGAAAGGGAAAGGAAGTGGAGGACACAGTGAACAACAAGTTATAATCAAAGGATTTATTCAAAAAAAATAATAATAATAGTAATAATATATAATTATAAAAGAAATCCTTCATTCAACAATAAAAGCAAAAAGTTGGGCAGTTCACTCCTGCTCGAATAAGGGGGCGATGTTCAACATTCGGTCCTCATCCCACTCGTATAATTCTTCAAGGTACCGCCGAAAATTGCAGCGATACTCTCGTACCGTCCGCTTATACGCCAAATTTATCATTCCATGGCACCATATGAAGCGGCCATCAGTACGCTGAAGAAGAAAAAAAAAGGTCATTAACAACAATAATGAATAAACAAAATAAAAGACCACTTACCCATGATGCGAACACCTCCTTCCTAGGCCTTGATAAATCCATAAACACGGGGAATGGTATGAATGTCATATTGACTTTTAGCGCGGCGTTAGGACGGAAATGGCAGGCAGGACAAAATTTTTCGTTCAAGTGACGAGACTATCCGATCGAACGGATATATATATCAATTACCCCACCAGGTGCACAAAAATTTCTAAGTAAATACAGTTCGTTAAACCGATGAAGCACTCAATAATACTCGGAACCAGCGCATGCAAAACATCGCTGTCTCAGCGCATACCCGCCACAATAGAGGATCTAAGAATTACCAATTTCATTCTAGAAACCTTGAATTTAAAACTTAATAAAGAAGCCCCGAAGTGTCGGTCTACAATATTATTCAGTACACGCACTATATGTAGTTCCGCTACGCACCCCTACCGCCTCAATCTCAGCGGGGAGGGAAGTAAATGGCCATCCGAAAACCATTTACTCTTTGTAACATACCAATTCGTAAACGCAAAGAAATATTAGCAAAAAAAATTTTACCCAGCGCAACAAATTCACACCAACTAACAAATATTGTAATTACACTCACCTTAAAATTGTAAAACTCATCTAACTCATAAAACCGCAAACTATGAATTTGGATAACACAATCGCTTAAAGAAAATTTTCTTTCCAGATTTATTTGTTGATATCGTACCGATATGCAACAATCTAGGCGGCCAGGTGTCACGTCCTGTGACGCATTCTTTAAAATTTCTATTTCGCCACCCAAACTCTTTAAGCCGCTATTTCGCGACCTAAATTCTTTAAGCTTATATTTCGCTATACAGATTCTTTAAACTTACATTTCGCGATACAAATTCTTTGAACTTCTATTGCACCATCCAAATTCATCGCTCCGCAAAAATTCTGAGTGAGCAACTCAGCCGGGTCGTCGTACGGCGAGAACGCTGACGATCCGGACGAGGTGGTTCACCCGAATTGCCAAATCAAAAGTCGACCTCATTAATCAATATATAATAACGAGACCAAACCGCCCGCACACAGACCAACTATAGTACAGAACTCGTATCAGATCAAATTTAGTGCAGACTCAAAAGTCATCGCGACCCGATCACTTCCGTGAAACTCGCTCAGAATCGGCCAGTCCGTTAACGCGAATCCGGATTTTATTCTAACACGCGTACAAAATCCGCAAAATACGACTCTGCTACGGGACCCAGAGACCCGACAGAGCAACTCGTCATTTGTAAAGCACGCGCAAGTTAAGAACTGTACGTAAGACCAATAAACATTTGTTGTGCTCGGAAGTGTGTGAACTTCAATTAAACGTCTACCCTACTGTCTACATCCACCAGGACGACTTATTTCTACAGGTATCCTCGCCCAGCGAAAGGTAAGTAAGAACCTCTACCTAACTAACAACGTAGATTAAATCATACAAAAGTACGCGGAGAACTCAGTGAGAGGGAGAACTTCACGACTTTACAGTAGATATAGTAATAATGATATTGTTATTAAATGTACATTGGCTGTTTGAAGGTATCAGTATAGTACATTGTATCTAATGTAGATATAGTATGTTATTGTTATTAAATGTACATTGGTCTGTGGGAATATATCAGTATATTATATTTCATCTGATGTAGATATAGTAATAATGATACTGTTATTAAATGTATATTACATATCTAATGTAGATATAGTAATAACGATACTGTTATTATATGTACATTGATCTGTTGGAAGGTATCAGTATATTACATTGTATCTAATGTAGATATAGTATGTTATTGTTATTAAATGTACATTGGTCTGTGGGAATATATCAGTATATTATATTTCATCTGATGTAGATATAGTAATAATGATACTGTTATTAAATGTATATTACATATCTAATGTAGATATAGTAATAACGATACTGTTATTATATGTACATTGATCTGTTGGAAGGTATCAGTATATTACATTATATCTAATATAGATATAGTAATAATGATATTGTTACCAAGAGTACATTGATCTGTGGGAAGGCATCAGTATATTACATTATATCTATTGTAGATATAGTAATAACGAAAGTGTTATTATATGTACATTGATCTGTGGGAAGGTATCAGTATATTACATTGTATCCAATGTAGATATAGTAATACTGATATTGTTATTGAATGTACATTGGTCTGTGGGATTAAATCAGTATATTAAAATTCATCTGATGTAGATATATTAATTATCAACATATCAAATGTAGATATAGTAATAAGGATACAGCCATTCTATGTACATTGATCGGTGGAAAGGGATCATTATATTACATTATATCCAATGTAGATATAGTCATAACGATATTGTTATTAAATGTACATTGGTCTGTGGGATTAAATCAGTATATTACATTTCATCTGATGTAGATATAGTGATAATGATATTGTTATTAAATGTATATTGGTCTGTGGGATTAAATCAGTGGATTACATTTCATCTGATGTAGATATAGTGATAATGATATTGTTATTAAATGTATATTACATATCTAATGTAAATATAGTAATAACGATACCGTTATTATATGTACATTGATCTGTGGGATAGTATCAGTATATTACGTTATATCTATTGTAGATATAGTAATAACGAAACTGCTATTATATGTACATTGATCTGTGGGTAGGGATCAGTATATTACATTATATCTATTGTAGATATAGTAATAATGATGTTGTTACCAAAATTAGATTGATCTGTGGGAAGGCATCAATATATTACATTATATCCAATGTAGATATAGTATTAATGATACTGTTCCTCAATGTACATTGATCTGTGGGAAGGAATCAGTATATTGCAGCAGATCAAATGCAGATATAGTAATAACGATACTGCCATTATATGTACATTGATCCGTGGGAAGGGATCATTCTATTACATTATATCTAACATAGATATAGTAATAACGATACTGTTATTATATGTACATTGATCTGTGGGAAGGTATCAGTATATTACATTATATCTAATGTAGATATAGTAATAACGAGACTGTTATTATATGTACATTGATCTGTGGGATTAAATCGGTATATTAGATTACATCTGATGTAGATATATTATAAATGACACTGTTACTCAATGTACATTGATCTGTAGGAAGGAATCAGTATATTGCAGCAGATCTAATGCAGATATAGTTATAAGGATATTGTTATTAAATGTATATTACATATCTAATGTAGATATAGTAATAACGATACTGTTATTATATGTATATTGATCTGTGGGAAGGTATCAGTATATTACATTATAACTATTGCAGATATAGTAATAACGAAACTGCTATCATATGTACATTGATCTGTGGGAAGGTATCAGTATATTACATTGTATCCAATGTAGATATAGTAATAATGATATTGTTATTAAATGTACATTGGTCTGTGGGAATAAATCAGTATATTACATTACATCTGATGTAGATATATTAATAATGATATTGTTATTAAATGTATATTACATATCCAATGTAGATATCGTAATAACGATACTGTTATTATTTGTAAATTGATCTGTGGGAAGGTATCAGTATATTACATTATACCTATTGTAGATATAGTAATAACGAAACTGTTATTATATGTACATTGATCTGTGGGAAGGTATCAGTATATTACATTGTATCCAATGTAGATATAGTAATAATGATATTCTTATTAAATGTACATAGGTCTGTGGGAATAAATCAGTATATTACATTACATCTCATGTAGATATAGTAATAACGATATTGTTATTAAATTTATATTACGTATCTAATGTAGATATAGTGATAATGATACTGTTATTGTATGTACATTGATCTGTGGGAAGGTATCAGTATATTACATTATATCTATTGTAGATACATTTAATAACGGTATCATTTATACTATATCTACATTGGATATAATGTAATATACTGATGCCTTCCCACAGATCAATGTAATTTTGGTAACAACATCATTATTACTATATGTACATTAGATATAATGTAATAGACTGATCCCTACCCACAGATCCATGTACATATGATAACAGTATCGTTATTACTATATCTACATTAGATATGTAATACACATTAAATAACAATATCATTATTACTATATCTACATCAGATGAAATGGAATATACTGATTTAATCCCACAGACCAATGTACATTTAATAACAATACCATTATTACTATGTCTACATCAGGTGTAATTTAATATACTGATTTAATCCCACAGATCAATGTACACTTAGTAACAATATCATTATTACTATATCCTCATTAGATATAATGTAATATACGGATCACTTCCCACAGATCAATGCACAGATTGTAACATTATCGTCATTACTATATCTACATTAGATATGTGATAAATACTTAATAACAGTATCGTTATTACCATATCTACATTACATATGTAATATACATTTAATAACAATATCATTATTACTGTATCTACATCAGATGTAATGTAATATACTGATACCTTCGCACAGATCAGTGTACATATAATAACAGTTTCGTTGTTATTATATCTACAATAGATATAATGTAATACACAGATACCTTCCCACAGATCAATATACATATAATAACAGTATCGTTATTACTATATCTACATTAGATATGTAATATACATTTAATAACAATATCATTATTACTATATCTACATCAGATGAAATGTAATATACGGATTTAATCCCACAGACCAATGTACATTTAATAACAATACCATTATTAATATATCTACATCAGATGTAATTTAATACACTTATTTAATCCCACAGATCAATGTACATATAATGACAGTTTCATTATTCCTATATCTACATTAGATATAATGTAATATAATGATCCCTTCCCACCGATCAATGTACATTGAATAACAGTATCATTTATACTATATCGACATTGGAATCAGTATATTTACTGATACCTTCCCACAGATCAATGTACATATAATAACAGTATCGTTATTAATATATCTACGTTAGATATGTAAAATACATTTAATAACAATATCATTATTACTATATCTGCATCAGATGAAATTTAATATACTGATTAATCCCACAGACCAATGTACATTTAATAACAATACCATTATTACTATATCTACATCAGATGTAATTTAATACACTGATTTAATCCCACAGATCAATGTACATATAAAAACAGTTTCATTATTACTATATCTACATTAGATATAATGTAATATACTGATACCTTCCCACAGATCAATGTACATATAATAACAATATCATTATTACTATATCTACATTATACCTAATGTATTATAATGATCACATCCCACCGCTCAATGCACATATAATGGCAGTATCGTTATTACTATATCTACATTTGATATGTAATATACATTTAATAACAATATCATTATTAATATATCTACATCAGGTGTAATGTATTATACTGATTTATTCAAACAGACCAATGTACATTTGATAACAATATCATTATTACTATATCTTCATTAGATCTACTGCAATATACTGATCACTTCCCATAGATCAATGTAATTTTGGTAACCATATCATTATTACTATATCTACATTAGATATAATGTAATATACTGATACCTTCCCTCAGCTCAATGTACATATAATAACAGTTTGGTTAATACTATATCTACAATAGATATAATGTAATATACTGATACCTTCCCACAGATCAGTGTACATACAATAACAGTATCGTTGTTGCTATATCTACATTAGATATGTAATATACATTTAATAACAATATCATTATTACTATATCTACATCCGAGGAAAGGTAATATACTGATTTAATCCCACAGACCAATGTACATTTAATAACAATATCATTATTACTGTATCTACATTAGATATAATGTAATATAATGATCCCTTCCCACCGATCAATGTACATATACTGGCAGTATCGTTATTACTATATCTCCATTTAATATGTAATATACATTTAATAACAATATCATTATTAATATACCTACATCAGATGTAATGTAATATACTGATACCTTCCCACAGATCAATGTAATTTTGGTAACAACATCATTATTACTATATATACATTAGATATAATGTAATAGACTGATCCCTACCCACAGATCCATGTACATATGATAACAGTATCGTTATTACTATATCTACATTAGATATGTAATACACATTTAATAACAATATCATTATTACTATATCTACATTAGATATAATGTAATATAATGATCCCTTCCCACCGATCAATGTACATATAATGGCAGTATCCTTATTACTATATCTGCATTAGATCTGCTGCAATATACTGATTCCTTCCCACAAGTCAATGTACATTGAGTAACAGTATCCTTTATACTATATCTACATAGCTTATAATGTAATATACTGATGCCTTCCCACAGAACAATGTAATTTTGGTAACAACATCATTATTGCTATATCTACATTAGATATAATGTCATATACTGATCCCTACCCACAGATCAGTGTACATATAATAGCAGTTTCGTTATTACTGTATCTACAATAGATATAATGTAATATACTGATACCTTCCCACAGATCAATATACATAGAATAACAGTATCGTTATTACTATATCTACATTAGATATGTAATATACATTAAATAACAATATCATTATTACTATATCTACATCAGATGAAATTTAATATACTGATTTAATCCCACAGACCAATGTACATTTAATAACAATATCATTATTACTGTATCTACATTAGATATAATGTAATATAATGATCCCTACCCACAGATCAATGTACATATAATAGCAGTTTCGTTATTACTATATCTACAATAGATATAATGTAATACACTGATACCGTCCCACAGATCAATATACATAGAATAACAGTTTCGTTATTACTATATCTACATTAGAGATAATGTTATATACTGATACCTTCCCACAGATCAATGTACATATAATAACAGTATCGTTATTACTATATCTACATTAGATATGTAATATACATTTAATAACAGTATCATTATTACTATATCTACATCAGATGATATTTAATATACTGATTTAATCCCACAGACCAATGTACATTTAATAACAATATCATTATTACTATATCTACATTAGATATAATGTAATATAATGATCCTCCCACCGATGAATGTACATATAATGGCAGTATCGTTATTACTATAGCAGAATTAGATCTCCTGCAATATACTGATCCCTTCCCACAGACCAATGTACATTTAATAGATATAGTAATGACGAAACTGTTATTATATGTACATTGATCTGTGGGTATGGATCAGTATATTACATTATATCTAATGTAGATATAGTAATAATGATATTGTTATTAAATGTATATTACATATCTAATGTAGATATAGTAATAACGATACTGTTATTATATGTACATTGATCTCTGGGAAGGTATCAGTGTATTACAATATATCCATTGTAGATATTGTAATAACGAAACATTTATTATATGTACATGGATCTGTGGATGGGGATCAGTATATTACATTATATCTAATGTAGATATAGTAATAATGAAGTTGTTACCAAAATTACATTGATCTGTGGGAAGGCAACAGTATATTACATTATATCTATTGTAGATATAGTAACTACGAAACTGTTATTATATGTACATTGATCTGTGGGAAGGTATCAGTATATAACATTATATCTAATGTAGATATAGTAATAACGAAACTGTGATTATATGTACATTGATCTGTGGGATTAAATCAGTATATTAAATTACATCTGATGTAGATATAGTAAGAATGATATTGTTATTAAATGTACATTGGTCTGTGGGATTAAATCAGTATATGAAATTTCATCTGATGTAGATATAGTAATAATGATATTCTTATTAAATGTATATTACATATCAAATGTAGATATAGTAATAACGATACTGTTATTCTATGTATATTGATCTGTGGGAAGGTATCAGTGTATTACATTATATCTATTGTAGATATAGTAATATCGAAACTGTTATTATATGTACATTGATCTGTGGGTAGGGATCAGTATATATCATTATATCTAATGTAGATATAGTAATAATGATATTGCTATCAAATGTACATTGGTCTGTGGGATTAAATCAGTATATTACATTTCATCTGATGTAGATATAGTAATAATGATATTGTTACCAAAATTACATTGATCTGTGGAAAGGCAGCAGTATATTACATTATATCCAATGTCGATATAGTATAAATGAAACTGTTATTCAATGTACATTGATCTGTGGGAAGGGATCAGTAGATTGCTGGAGATCTAATTCAGATATAGTAATAACGATACTGCCATTATATGTACATTCATCGGTGGGAAGGGATCATTATATTACATTATATCTAATGTAGATATAGTAATAATGATATTGTTATTAAATGTATATTACATATCTAATGTAGATATAGTAATTACGATACTGTTATTATATGTACATTGATCTGTGGGAAGGTATCAGTATATTACATTATATCTAATGTAGATATAGTAATAACGATACAGTTATTATATGTACATTGATCTGTGGGAAGGTATCAGTATATTACATTATATCTAATGTAGATATAGTAATAACGAAACTGTGTATCATATGTACATTGATCTGTGGGATTAAATCAGTATATTAAATTAAATGTGGTGTAGATATAATAATAATGATATTGTTATTAAATGTATATTGGTCTGTGGGATTAAATCAGTGTATTAAATTTCATCTAATGTAGATATAGTAATAACGATACTGTTATTATATGTACATTGATCTGTGGGAAGGTATCAGTATATTGCATTATATCTAATGTAGATATAGTAATAACGATACTGTTATTATATGTACATTGATCTGTGGGAAGGTATCAGTATATTACATTATATCTAATGTAGATATAGTAATAACGAAACTGTTATTATATGTACATTGATCTGTGGGATTAAATCAATATATTGAATTAAATCTGGTGTAGATATATTAATAATGATATTGTTATGAAATGTATATTGGTCTGTGGGATTAAATCAGTATATTAAATTTCATCTAATGTAGATATAGTAATAACGATACTGTTATTATATGTACATTGATCTGTGGGAAGGTATCAGTATATTACATTATATCCAATGTAGATATAGTAATAATGATATTGTTATTAATGTACATTGGTCTGTGGGAAGAAATCAGTATATTAACTTTCATCTGATGTAGATATATTAATAATGATATTGTTATTAAATATATATTACATATCTGATGTAGATATAGCAATAACGATACTGTTATTATATGTAAATTGATCTGTGGGAAGGTATCAGTATATTACATTATATCTAATGTAGATATAGTAATAACGATACTGGTATTATATGTATATTGATCTGTGGGAAGGTATCAGTATATTACATTATATCTATTGTAGTTATAGTAACTACGAAACTGTTATTATATGTACATTGATCTGTGGGAAGGTATCAGTATATTACATTGTATCCAATATAGATATAGTAATAATGATATTGTTATTAGATGTACATTGGTCTGTGGGAATAAAACAGTATATTACATTACATCTGATGTAGATATATTAATAATGATATTGTTATTAAATATATATTACATATCAAATGTAGATATAGTAATAACGATACTGCCATTATATGTACATTGATCGGTGGGAAGGGATCAGTATATTACATTATATCTAATGTAGATATAGTAATAACGGAACTGTTATTATATGTACATTGATCTGTGGGTGGGGATGAGTACATTACATTATATCTAATGTAGATATAGTAATAATGATGTTGTTACCAAAATTACATTGATATGTGGGAAGGCATCAGTATATTACATTATATCCAATGTAGATATAGTATAAGTAATGCTGTTATTCAATGTATATTGATCTGTGGGAAGGAATCAGTATATTGCAGCAGATCTAATGCAGATATAGTAATAACGATACTGCCATTATATGTACATTAATCGGTGGGAAGGGATCATTACATTACATTATATCTAATGTAGATATAGTAATAATGATATTGTTATTAAATGTACATTGATCTGTGGGAATAAATCATTATATTACATTATATCTAATGTAGATATAGTAATAATGATATTGTTATTAAATGTACATTGGTCTGTGGGATTAAATCAGTATATTAAATTTCATCTGATGTAGATATAGTAATAATTATTAAATAGTTATTAAATGTATATTACATATCTAATGTAGATATAGTAATAACAATACTGTTATTATATGTACATTGATCTGTGGGAAGGTATCAGTATATTACATTATATCTAATGTAGATATAGTAATAACGAAACTGTTATTATATGTACATTGATCTGTGGGATTAAATCAGTATATTAAATTACATCTGATGTAGATATAGTAATAATGATATTGTTATTAAATGTACATTGGTCTGTGGGATTAAATCAGTATATTAAATTTCATCTGATGTAGATATAGTAATAATGATATTGTTGTTAAATGTATATTACATATCTAATGTAGATATAGTAATAACGATACTGTTATTATATGTACATTGATCTGTGGGAAGGTATCAGTATATTATATTGTATCTAATGTAGATATAGTAATAACGAAACTGTTTTTATATGTACATTGATCAGTGGGAAGGGATCAGTATATTACATTATATCTAATGTAGATATGGTAATAATGATATTGTTACCAAAATTACATTGGTCTGTGGGAAGGGATCGGTATATTACATTATATCCAATGTAGATATAGTATAAATGATACTGTTACTCAATGTACATTGATCTGTGGGAAGGAATCAGTATATTGCAGCAGATCTAATGCAGATATAGTAATAACGATACTGCCATTATATGTACATTGATCGGTGGGAAGGGATCATTAGATTACATTATATCTAAGGTAGATATAGTAATAATGATATTGTTATTAAGTGTACACTGATCTGTGGGATTAAATCATTATATTAC
Organism: Osmia bicornis bicornis; assembly: GCF_907164935.1. NCBI lineage: Eukaryota > Metazoa > Arthropoda > Insecta > Hymenoptera > Megachilidae > Osmia > Osmia bicornis. The sequence continues at coordinate 68,781 of NW_025791318.1, forward strand.
ATTATATCTGATGTAGATATAGTAATAATGATATTGTTATTAAATGTACATTGGTCTGTGGGATTAAATCAGTATATTAAATTTCATCTGATGTAGATATAGTAATAATGATATTGTTATTAAATGTATATTACATATCTAATGTAGATATAGTAATAACGAAACTGTTTTTATATGTACATTGATCAGTGGGAAGGGATCAGTATATTACATTATATCTAATGTAGATATAGTAATAATGATATTGTTACCAAAATTACATTGGTCTGTGGGAAGGGATCGGTATATTACATTATATCCAATGTAGATATAGTATAAATGATACTGTTACTCAATGTACATTGATCTGTGGGAAGGAATCAGTATATTGCAGCAGATCTAATGCAGATATAGTAATAACGATACTGCCATTATATGTACATTGATCGGTGGGAAGGGATCATTAGATTACATTATATCTAAGGTAGATATAGTAATAATGATATTGTTATTAAGTGTACATTGATCTGTGGGATTAAATCATTATATTACATTACATCTGATGTAGACATAGTAATAATGATATTGTTATTAAATGTACATTGGTCTGTGGGATTAAATCAGTATATTAAATTTCATCTGATGTAGATATAGTAATAATGATATTGTTATTAAATGTATATTGCATATCTAATGTAGATATAGTAATAACGATACTGTTATTATATGTAAATTGATCTGTGGGAAGGTATCAGTATATTACATTATATCTAATGTAGATATAGTAATAACGATACTGGTATTATATGTATATTGATCTGTGGGAAGGTATCAGTATATTACATTATATCTATTGTAGTTATAGTAACTACGAAACTGTTATTATATGTACATTGATCTGTGGGAAGGTATCATTATATTACATTGTATCCAATGTAGATACAGTAATAATGATATTGTTATTAGATGTACATTGGTCTGTGGGAATAAAACAGTATATTACATTACATCTGATGTAGATATATTAATAATGATATTGTTATTAAATGTATATTACATATCAAATGTAGATATAGTAATAACGATACTGCCATTATATGTACATTGATCGGTGGGAAGGGATCAGTATATTACATTATATCTAATGTAGATATAGTAATAACGGAACCGTTATTATATGTACATTGATCTGTGGGTAGGGATGAGTATATTACATTATATCTAATGTAGATATAGTAATAATGATGTTGTTACCAAACTTACATTGATATGTGGGAAGGCATCAGTACATCACATTATATCCAATGTAGATATAGTATAAGTATTGCTGTTATTCAATGTACATTGATCTGTGGGAAGGAATCAGTATATTGCAGCAGATCTAATGCAGATATAGTAATAACGATACTGCCATTATATGTACATTAATCGGTGGGAAGGGATCATTACATTACATTATATCTAATGTAGATATAGTAATAATGATATTGTTATTAAATGTACATTGATCTGTGGGAATAAATCATTATATTACATTATATCTAATGTAGATATAGTAATAATGATATTGTTATTAAATGTACATTGGTCTGTGGGATCAAATCAGTATATTAAATTTCATCTGATGTAGATATAGTAATAATGATATTGTAATTAAATGTATATTACATATCTAATGTAGATATAGTAATAACGATACTGTTATTATATGTACATTGATCTGTGGGAAGGTATCAGTATATTATATTGTATCTAATGTAGATATAGTAATAACGAAACTGTTTTTATATGTACATTGATCTGTGGGAAGGGATCAGTATATTACATTATATCTAATGTAGATATGGTAATAATTATATTGTTACCAAAATTACATTGATCTGTGGGAAGGGATCGGTATATTACATGATATCCAATGTAGATATAGTATAAATGATACTGTTACTCAATGTACATTGATCTGTGGGAAGGAATCAGTATATTGCAGCAGATCTAATGCAGATATAGTAATAAGGATCTGCCATTATATGTACATTGATCGGAGGGAAGGGATCATTATATTACATTATATCTAATGTAGATATAGTAATAATGATATTGTTATTAAATGTACATTGGTCTGTGGGAATAAATTAGTATATTACATTACATCTGATGTAGATATATTAATAATGATATTGTTATTAAATGTATATTACATATCAAATGGAGATATAGTAATAACGATACTGCCATTATATGTACATTGATCGGTAGGAAGGGATCATTATATTACGTTATATCTAATGTAGATACAGTAACAATGATATTGTTATTGAATGTACATTGGTCTGTGGGAATAAATCAGTATATTAAATTTCATCTGATGTAGATATAGTAATAATGATATTGTTATTAAATGTATATTACATATCTAATGTAGATATAGTAATAACGATACTGTTATTATATGTATATTGATCTGTGGGAAGGTATCAGTATATTACATTGTATCCCATGTAGATATAATAATAATGATATTGTTATTGAATGTACATTGGTCTGTGGGCTTAAATCAATATATTAAATTTCATCTGATGTAGATATAGTAATAGTGATATTGTTATTAAATGTATATTACTTATCTAATGTAGATATAGTAATAACGATACTGTTATTATATGTACATGGATCTGTGGGTAGGGATCAGTATATTACATTATATCTAATGTATATATAGTAATACAGTATTGCCTCGAAATAAGCAAGTGGCTCGGGACAGAACCGTTGCTTATTTCGAGGGAGGTAGCTATTCGGCTTGACTTTGTTCTCGAAACGGGACGATAGAGAACGCGAAAAACGAGTGAGAGATCCAAGGTAGCGGCAAATCATATAGTGATCGGCCGAACAGCGATGTTATTTTTTGAACAAGGATAGAAAGCATTATATACATATATTCCATCCTTCTTCTACTAACCGATGTCACAGCTCAGTCGAGCGTGAAATTTATTACCCTAAACATCGGCTTCGCGCTTTCATGGACCTCTCACTCATTTCTCGTACCTCTCACTTTGCGGGCGACTTCAAACAAAGAAGAGGGGATAGCGACTTGCTTATTTCGAAGTCGAGACCACTTGCTTATTACGAGGCAATACTGTAATGATGTTGTTACCAAAATTACATTGATCTGTGGGAAGGCATCAGTATATTACATTATATCCAATGTAGATATAGTAATAACGAAACTGTTATTATATGTACATTGATCTGTGGGATTAAATCGGTATATTAAATTACATCTGATGTAGATATAGTATAAATGATACTGTTACTCAATGTACATTGATCTGTGGGAAGGAATCAGTATATTGCAGCAGATCTAATGCAGATATAGTAATAAGGATATTGTTATTAAATGTATATTACATATATAATGTAGATATAGTAATAACGATACTGTTATTATATGTACATTGTTCTGTGGGAAGGTAACAGTATATTAGATTATATCTAATGTAGATATAGTAATAACGAAACTGTTATTATATGTACATTGATCTGTGGGATTAAATGGGTATATTAAATTACATCTGATGTAGATATAGCATAAATGATACTGTTACTCAATGTACATTGATCTGTGGGAAGGAATCAGTATATTGCAGCAGATCTAATGCAGATATAGTAATAAGGATATTGTTATTAAATGTATATTACATATCTAATGTAGATATAGTAATAACGATACTGTTATTATATGTATATTGATCTGTGGGAAGGTATCAGTATATTACATTATATCTATTGTAGATATAGTATAAATGATACCGCTATTAAATGTACATTGATCTGCGGGAAGGAATCAGTATACTGCAGCAGATCGAATGCAGATATAGTAATAACGATACTGCCATTATATGTACATTGATCGGTGGGAAGGGATCATTACATTACATTATATCTAAGGTAGATATAGTAATAATGATATTGTTATTAAGTGTACATTGATCTGTGGGATTAAATCATTATATTACATTATATCTGATGTAGATATAGTAATAATGATATTGTTATTAAATGTACATTGGTCTGTGGGATTAAATCAGTATATTAAATTTCATCTGATGTAGATATAGTAATAATTATTAAATAGTTATTAAATGTATATTACATATCTAATGTAGATATAGTAATAACAATACTGTTATTATATGTACATTGATCTGTGGGAAGGTATCAGTATATTACATTATATCTAATGTAGATATAGTAATAACGAAACTGTTATTATATGTACATTGATCTGTGGGATTAAATCAGTATATTAAATTACATCTGATGTAGATATAGTAATAATGATATTGTTATTAAATGTACATTGGTCTGTGGGATTAAATCAGTATATTAAATTTCATCTGATGTAGATATAGTAATAATGATATTGTTGTTAAATGTATATTACATATCTAATGTAGATATAGTAATAACGATACTGTTATTATATGAACATTGATCTGTGGGAAGGTATCAGTATATTATATTGTATCTAATGTAGATATAGTAATAACGAAACTGTTTTTATATGTACATTGATCAGTGGGAAGGGATCAGTATATTACATTATATCTAATGTAGATATAGTAATAATGATATTGTTACCAAAATTACATTGGTCTGTGGTAAGGGATCGGTATATTACATTATATCCAATGTAGATATAGTATAAATGATACTGTTACTCAATGTACATTGATCTGTGGGAAGGAATCAGTATATTGCAGCAGATCTAATGCAGATATAGTAATAACGATACTGCCATTATATGTACATTGATCGGTGGGAAGGGATCATTAGATTACATTATATCTAAGGTAGATATAGTAATAATGATATTGTTATTAAGTGTACATTGATCTGTGGGATTAAATCATTATATTACATTATATCTGATGTAGATATAGTAATAATGATATTGTTATTAAATGTACATTGGTCTGTGGGATTAAATCAGTATATTAAATTTCATCTGATGTAGATATAGTAATAATGATATTGTTATTAAATGTATATTACATATCTAATGTAGATATAGTAATAACGATACTGTTATTATATGTACACTCAGTCCCATCGAAGTTGTCGCAGTGAAGTTGGCCGCGCATTCAGCGGCAAATTCACGCCGCATCGCCGGTGAGCCGCTGGGCCGCTGAGCGATGGGCACGTGGAGGGGGAACTGCGTATGTTAATAAATAGAATACGAGTGTATCGACATTGTCGTCGGTAAGTGACGTAGCGTTTTACCTATAAGGTCGAAACCTAATTATCGATTGTGAAATGGACTGTCGCGAAAAATGATAAAGATGCGAAAAATCGATTTTTACGTCTTCTTGCTTTCTTATACGTCAAAGTATGTTCTTTACAATGAGAACAACCAGAATTTTATATTATAAATATCAATTTTATAATACGAACTAAAATCATATATTGCTTTATTTTATATTTTTCCTTAGTCAACCTGTTTTTACTAGAACACGTCACTTCCATATTGTCTGCTATTTTTGAGCGTTGAAGAATATTGAAATGCTAGACTTCGATATTATCAAGCAATATAAATGATAATTATGATTGTGTAAATTACAACCACAAATAACATAAATTACAACTACAAATAATATAATACAAAGTTAAATAATACAAATTTATTAAATGATTGTTTTACAATTTCTTACATTTCTTTTATTGTAGACATTTACTACAGAGTACTATTATATATACTTTTTAAGGGAGACATCGCTTCGCTTTTGGCGTTGAAAAAGGCCGTTGTTTTTAGGTTGAACAATTATTAGCTCTGAAAAGAGCTGGTTTATGATTGTGCTTGTTTCCAAACTATAGTAAAAACAAAAATACGCAAAAAAGACTGAGGTATTCCTAATAATCCGTCCAAGCACCGTTTCGATCAATCACTTGATTTAAACGATTTGGAATCGAATTACCCAGGTTGGCGAAAAATTGAGGCTGGGCTCTTAATGCTTCCCACGCACGCATCGCATGGTCTACAATACATTCCCTGGTTCTTACAATCCCATGAAATCGACACATTCGCCACATTTGAGACCATACGTTCTCAATGATATTCAAATCTGGCGATTTCGATGGCCATTGTAGAACGTGAAATTCAGGATGTCTTGCAAACCATGCACGGACGGTTGCAGAGGTGTGCACTCCACTATTATCCTGTACCAGCCTAATTACCGGCATGTCCTCCCGTGAATATATCGCACGGACGGATGGTAGTAAAACATTCTCCAAAATTGCAATATATTCCGCGGAGTCCATGCGCGGCGAAATTTCAACAAGCTCTCCAGGACCATGTGGAGTTACCCACCCCCAAAAGCCGCACGTGATGCGCCCACTATCCCTACGTTGGGAAACATATTTTTCGAGAAATCTCGAGGCCCCACGAGGCCTCCAAACACGAAGCGCACAGTCCGAGGCCGAAGAAAATACTTTTTCATCGGTAAAGATTGTGCAATCCCATTCAGACTGCGATGCAGATACATGCTGCAATGCAAATCCAACGCGGTCCTCGCGATGTCTTTGCAGCAACTGCACCTTACGTTCCGCCCGGCGGGAGTGGAGACCGGCCGCTCGCAGACGCCTATAAATAGTCATCTTTGACACTTTTATATTCAAATCTGCGGCAACGTTCACCGCAGTCTGAAATGGTTGCTCTTCAATCTTACTGACTAACAGTTCATCTTCTTCCTTGGTCGTGTATCGCTTACCTTTGTTTCGTTGACGCCAATCCAACAATCCTTCGGAACCATGGACAGAATACCTCAGCACATATCTCTGCACGGTACGAACAGAGCACTGTGCTATTCTTGCAATCTCCACATTACTGTTTCCAGCTTTGTGGAGTGCAATAATAGCACCTCGCTGAATCAATCGTTCGTTTTTCGCGGACAACATTCTAACGCGTCTAGTTTGCAAAAAAGCAATGCACAGAAAAAAAAACAGTCGTTTGTTTCCATAGTTTAAACAACTTCAAGGCACTGCAACAATAGCTGTTTTCACGGCTACAAAAAATTTAAAACAGGAACATCTCTCCAAACTATGCTTAATAATTACTCTCTTTGAAACTTTAAAGAACTCGGCCTTTTTCAAGGCCAAAAGCGAAGCGATGTCTCCCTTAAAAATTATATATAATAGTACTCTGTAGTAAATGTCTACAATAAAAGAAATGTAAGAAATTGTAAAACAATCATTTAATAAATTTGTATTATTTAACTTTGTATTATATTATTTGTAGTTGTAATTTATGTTATTTGTGGTTGTAATTTACACAATCATAATTATCATTTATATTGCTTGATAATATCGAAGTCTAGCATTTCAACATTCTTCAACGCTCAAAAATAGCAGACAATATGGAAGTGACGTGTTCTAGTAAAAACAGGTTAACTAGGGAAAAATATAAAATAAAGCAATATATGATTTTAGTTCGTATTATAAAATTGATATTTATAATATAAAATTCTGGTTGTTCTCATTGTAAAGAACATACTTTGACGTATAAGAAAGCAAGAAGACGTAAAAATTGATTTTTCGCATCTTGATCATTTTTCGCGACAGTCCATTTCACAATCGATAAGTAGATTTCGACCTTATAGGTAGAACGCTACGTCACTTACCGACGAGAATGTCGATACACTCGTATTCTATTTATTAACATACGGAGTTCCCCCTCCACGTGCCCATCGCTCAGCGGCCTAGCGGCTCACCGGCGATGCGGCGTGAATTTGCCGCTGAATGCGCGGCCAACTTCACTGCGACAACTTCGATGGGACTGAGTGTACATTGATCTGTGGGAAGGTATCAGTATATTACATTATATCTAATGTAGATATAGTAATAACGAAACTGTTATTATATGTACATTGATCTGTGGGATTAAATCAGTATATTAAATTACATCTGCTGTAGATATAGCATAAATGATACTGTTACTCAATGTACATTGATCTGTGGGAAGGAATCAGTATATTGCAGCAGATCTAATGCAGATATAGTAATAAGGATATTGTTATTAAATGTATATTACATATCTAATGTAGATATAGTAATAACGATACTGTTATTATATGTATATTGATCTGTGGGAAGGTATCAGTATATTACATTATATCTATTGTAGATATAGTAGTAACGAAACTGCTATTATATGTACATTGATCTGTGGGAAGGTATCAGTATATTACATTATATCTATTGTAGATACATTTAATAACGGTATCATTTATACTATATCTACATTGGATATAATGTAATATACTGATGCCTTCCCACAGATCAATGTAATTTTGGTAACAACATCATTATTACTATATATACATTAGATATAATGTAATAGACTGATCCCTACCCACAGATCCATGTACATATAATAACAGTATCGTTATTACTATATCTACATTAGATATGTAATATACATATAATAACAATATCATTATTAATATATCTACATCAGATGTAATTTGATATACTGATTTAATCCCACAGATCAATGTACATTTAATAAAAATATCATTATTACTATATCTACATTGGATACAATGTAATATACTGATAGCTTCCCACAGATCAATGTACATATAATAACAGTATCGTTATTACTATATCTACATTAGATATGTAATATACATATAATAACGATATCATTATTAATATATCCACATCACATGTAATGTAATAGACTGATTTATTCCCACAGACCAATGTACATTTAATAACAATATCATTATTATTATACCTACATTGGATACAATGTAATATACTGATACCTTCCCACAGATCAATGTACATATAATAGCAGTTTCGTTATTACTATATCTACAATAGATATAATGTAATATACTGATACCTTCCCACAGATCAATGTACATATAATAACAGTTTCGTTATTACTATATCTACATTAGATATAATGTAATATACTGATACCTTCCCACAGATCAATGTACATTGAATAACAGTATCATTTATACTATATCGACATTGGATATAATGTAATATACTGATGCCTTCCCACAGATCAATGTAATTTTGGTAACAATATCATTATTACTATATCTACCTTATATATAATGATATATACTGATCCCTACCCACAGATCAATGTACATATAATAACAGTATTGTTATTACTATATCTACATTAGATATAATGTAATATACTGATACCTTCCCACAGATCAATGTACATATAATAACAGTATCGTTATTACTATATCTACATTAGATATGTAATATACATTTAATAACACTCTCATTATTACTATATCTACATCAGATGTAATTTAATATAGTGATTTAATCCCACAGATCAGTGTACATATAATAACAGTTTCGTTATGACTATATCTACATTAGATATGGAATATACATTTAATAACAATATCATTATTACTATATTTACATCAGATCAAATTTAATATACTGATTTAATCCCACAGACGAATGTACATTTAATAACAATACCATTATTACTATATCTACATCAGATATAATGTAATATACTGATCCCTACCCACAGATCAATGTACATATAATAGCAGTTTCGCTATTACTATATCTACAATAGATATAATGTAATATACTGATACCTTCCCACAGATCAATGTACATATAATAACAGTTTCGTTAGTACTATATCTACAATAGATATAATGTAATATACTGATACCTTCCCACAGATCAATGTACATATAATGACAGTATCGTTATTACTATATCTACATTAGATATGTGATATACATTTAATAGCAATATCATTATTACTATACCTACATCAGATGAAATTTAATATCCTGATTTAATCCCACAGACCAATGTAGATTTAATAACAATATCATGATTACTACATCTACATTAGATATAATGTAATATAATGATCCCTTCCGACCGATCAATGTACATATAATGGCAGTATCGTTATTACTATAGCTACATTTGATATGTAATATACATTTAATGACAGTATCATTATTAATATATCTACATCAGATGTAATGTAATATACTGATTTATTCCCACAGGCCAATGTACATTTAATAACAATATCATTATTACTATATCTACATCAGATGTAATTTAATATACTGATTTAATCCCACAGATCAATGTACATATAATAGCTGTTTCGTTATTACTATATCTACATTAGATATGTAATATGCATTTAATAACAATATCATTATTACTATATCTACATTGGATATAATGTAATATAATGATTTAATCCCACAGATCAGTGTACATATAATAACAGTTTCGTTATGACTATATCTACATTAGATATGGAATATACATTTAATAACAATATCATTATTACTATATTTACATCAGATCAAATTTAATATACTGATTTAATCCCACAGACGAATGTACATTTAATAACAATACCATTATTACTATATCTACATCAGATATAATGTAATATACTGATCCCTACCCACAGATCAATGTACATATAATAGCAGTTTCGTTATTACTATATCTACAATAGATATAATGTAATATACTGATACCTTCCCACAGATCAATGTACATATAATAACAGTTTCGTTAGTACTATATCTACAATAGATATAATGTAATATACTGATACTTTCCCACAGATCAATGTACATATAATAACAGTAACGTTATTACTATATCTACATTAGGTATAATGTAATATACTGATACCTTCCCACAGATCAATGTACATATAATGACAGTATCGTTATTACTATATCTACATTAGATATGTAATATACATTTAATAACAATATCATTATTACTATATCTACATCAGATGAAATTTAATATACTGATTTAATCCCACAGAACAATGTACATTTAATAACAATATCATTATTACTATATCTACATTAGATATAATGTAATATAATGGTCCCTTCCCACCGATCAATGTACATATAATGGCAGTGTCGTTATTACTATATCTACATTTGATATGTAATATACATTTAATAACAATATCATTATTACTATATCTACATGAGATGAAATTTAATATACTGATTTAATCTCACAGACCAATGTACATTTAATGACAATATCATTATTACTATATCTACATTAGATGTAATTTAATATACTGATTTAATCCCACGGATCAATGTACATATAATAACAGTTTCGTTATTACTATATCTACATTAGATATAATGTAATATACTGATACCTTCCCACAGATCAATGTACATTTAATGACAATATCATTATTACTATATCTACATTAGATGTAATTTAATGTACTGATTTAATCCCACAGACCAATGTACATTTAATAACAATATCATTATTGCTATATCTACATTACATAAAATGTAATATAATGATAGCTTCCCACCCATCAATGTACATATAATGGCAGTATCGTTAGTACCATATCTACATTAGACATGTAATATACATTTAATAACAATATCATTATTACTATATCTACATCAGATGTTATGTAATATACTGATTTATTTCCACAGACCAATGTACATCTAATAACAATATCATTATTACTATATCTACATCAGATGTAATTTAATATACTGATTTAATCCAACAGACCAATGTACATTTAATAACAATATCATTATTACTATATCTTCTTTAGATATAATGTAATATACTGATCACTTCCCACAGATCAATGCACAGATTGTAACAATATCGTCATTACTATATGTACATTAGATATGTAATAAACACTTAATAACAGTATCATTATTACTATATCTACACTAGATCTACTGCAATATACTGATTCCTTCCCACAGATCAATGTACATTGAATAACAGTATCATTTATACTCCACCTACATTGGATATAATGTAATATACTGATCCCTTCCCACAGATCAATGTAGTTTTGGTAACAATATCATTATTACTATATCTACGTTAGTGTAACGACCCAAGAGTTAATCACAATATCTTTTTAATTTCATTTTTCTTTATTATAACCAATTTTTATACAGAATATTTTATTTTATTTTATTGTTAATATTTAATGTATAGATTTCGGTAATAAACATTTTCATTTTGTCAATAACCGAGTCTGTTAAATTCATCGATAAAAGTTTAGTCGATAAGTCAGACGGTAAAACAGTTTACCGATAAATTATCGACGTCTGACCGCGCGCGCGCCAGCGCAACCCCAGTAACCATACGGTGGGGTAGTATTCTAGAGTGGGGATGCTGGACTACCACGTGATGGGAAAAACCCAGCTACCCCAAGAACTGTATGCGGAAAAAAAGTGCCGACTCAGCAAAATCTGAGTATAAATAGAGGCGTTCCGCACAGTTTCATCGCAGATCTTCTCAGGCCTCGACCTGAAGCAGACAATACTCTGAGCAGTAGAGAAAAGCTTGCGCTGAACTGTTTAGGCAGCGATAGAGCGCGAGCTACAGCTAATTCCTACTATTCCACTGGTGGCGTGCAGGACTACGGATCAGTGGACCTCCTATTCGCGGTACGCAACGTGTTACACAGGTGTTACGCTAAGCCAACACTCAAGTGTAAAGAGCTAGCGAGGAGCGGAGCTCCTTGAACGGCCTGCGTCTAACACGGCTCTGGTATAACCAGAAACCGATTGCGACCTATAGGAAGGGTTAACTTGATTCCAATAGTCTAGCACAAACCTCTGGAGTTTAGTTTCCTAAGTTATTTGTGAAATTGAACAGAGTATTGACTGTGGTAGAAGAGTTAAGCCACTCTCGCGTTAGCGCTATCGATAATCATTAATTACTATAACTCATTACTAATTATTAATTACTATTTTCTATCACTAATTACATAATTCTTATTGTATTCCCAATTTAGGGCGAACAAATTATAATTTCTTACTGTATTCCTATTTCTAGCCGCATTTATTGTAATACTAGCGATTTTCTTTTATATTTCAATTCACTTACCTTTTATTCTTGAATAAACATATTTTCGTTCGGTTTCTAGCACATTAGTGTTTGGATTTCACTCCTTAACCGCACACCACACGAACCTATAATCCCTAACACACAAAATACGAGTCTCCTTCTAAGGGAACCGCTCTCCCTACAAGTCGGTGCAGTAACGTACTCACTCTGGGTCGTTACACGTAGTTAGATAATAAAAATTTGGTGACAGCGGTGGGATTGTTCGAGTGGTAAGGAGAGATCGTATCTCTGCGGACATTAATGGTTAGCCTAGAAACAGACAAATACAAATAAAGAGTAAAATACAAGAATAAAAAAAAAAAAGGGAAAATAAAAATATAGTAATAATATATATAAAAAAAATACAAATATATATAATACATATACACATACATATATACTATATTAATAAGCAAGAATCAAGATGCCAAACGGAACAGCCGATCAACTAGCCAGCGGATCAGCTAACGGATCAGCTAACGGATCAGCTAACGGATCAACTGAAGGAAGCCGACCGATCAGTATTCGCGATGCAGCAGACATCGTACCAGCATTCAACGGCCGCAACATACCAGTTTATCAGTTTGCAAAGAGCTGTTTCAAAGCGAAGAATATAATCTCTCCGAATGCTGAGTATGGATTGGTACAATTAATCAAGAACAAATTCTACGGACAAGCAGCAAGAGTGGTACTAAACGGAGACTACGACACCATTGAGGAACTGATTGCCGTAATAAAATCACGGTTCGCACCGCTCTTCACTTCGATGCAGCTATGCGGCGACATGGCAAGGATCGCACAGGGTCCAACTGAGGCAGTCGTGGACTACGGCAGCCGCGTCTCAGGACTTTTGCTACAAATTAAGAGCTGCAACGAAATAGAATTCCCAGATAACATCGAAGGATACAACCGATCTTCGGAAAATAATACAATAAAAGCTTTCCTTACCGGTTTGAAACAAGAAGTATATAACCGAATGAAAAATCAGAATTTCAACAGCCTCGACGAAGCAATCAGTGCAGCAATTGTAGCCGAGGCAGAAAATATAGAAAGCCAGACAAAAGCTAAGTTATCACAGGGATTCACTACGGCCGAACAATGCGACAACTGCTATGGATACGGGCATAACGCCAGTGTATGCTGCAGTCAGCGGTTCCAAAGACAATCAACGTCGAGGGCCCGCTGGCCAGCAAAACACTGCCAACACTGCCAAAGGTCCGGGCACACCTTGGAAACCTGCTGGTTTAAGGACCAACCACCAAGACCAGGGGTCCCCCAGGACTTTGTGCAGCCAGCTCAAACCTACAGAAACCAGCCTACGCAGAGACAAGGTCAAAATTGGACACAAGCAAGACCTCCAATTTGTGAATTCTGCCAAAACATAGGCCATACAATTCAGGAATGCCGGAAAAAGGCATATCAAGAACGCAACAGAAACCAAAAAATCCAGCAAACTCCTCAAGTACAACAGGTACGTAAAAAGGCAAACTTGTACCTAAAGTTAGGAGAAATAAATAAGTCTCCCAGTGTCGAGCTAGTAAGTGAAAGTTTCAAAAATCAGCAAGCCTTATTCATGGTCGACACGGGATCAGATATTAATATAATTAAAAAACAAGCAATTTCAAAAGAAATTATTATAAATACAGATGTAATTTTTCAATTAAATGGAATCACTAAAAGCTCTATTTATACAACAGGATACATCAAAATAAGAATACTGGAAACAGAATCCATATTCCACATCATCGAGGAACTACCGATTGAACAAGATGGAATTTTAGGCACAGAATATTTTAAAACCAGTGGAGCCAGCATTAATTATGCTAAATCAATATTAATAGTAAACAACAACATAATACCATTTAAACAATCAGCAGTAATAATACCATCTAGGACAAAAACCATGATACCTATAAGTGTATCAAACACTGAAATCAAAACTGGTTTTGTCCCAAAATTACAGCTTCACCCACAAATATATATGGGAAACGCTGTAGTTACGAATCGTGATGGTATAGCGTTCCTATATGCGATCAACGTTGGAGCAGAAGACATTGAAATTAGTATGCCAACAGTTGAATTACAACAATACGAAGAGGCACCGCAAAATGAAGAAACAACTCACCAAAAACCTCAACGAGCCCAGCAAATTCTTGAAATATTACAAACAGGTCATTTAAATCAAGAAGAACTCACCAATGTAGAGGATATAGTAAAAGAGCACGCTGACAGATTTTATATAGACGGAGATAAACTTCCAGCAACAAATAAAATCTACCACAGGATCATCACGACGGATGAGGTGCCTGTAAATGTTAAACAATACAGATATCCTCATGCGTTGAAAGATGAAATCAATCACCAAGTAAATGATCTCCTGGGAAAAGGAATCATCAAGCATTCCTCGTCACCATTTAACTCACCTTTATGGATAGTACCAAAAAAGCAAGATTCAAGGGGAAACAAATGCTGGAGATTAGTGATTGACTTCCGAAAACTAAATGAAAAAACAATCAGCGATGCCTATCCACTACCAAACATCACTGATATCCTGGATCAAGTAGGAAGTGCAAAATACTTCTCCGTGTTTGATTTAAAATCTAGTTTTCATCAAACACCTATGCATCCAGAAGACAAGCACAAGACAGCATTTTCAACACCATTCGGGCATTTCGAATTCAATAGAATGCCTTTTGGTTTAAAGAATGCTGCAGCCACGTTCCAGCGCCTGATGAACAACGTCCTAGACGGACTACAAGGACTGGAACTATTCGTGTTTATCGATGACATCGAAATTTATGCAAGCTCATTAAGAGAACACGAAATAAAGGTCAACAGAATGATGGCAAAGCTTAGAGAAGCAAACTTATGCTTGCAACCCGACAAATGCCAATTTCTAAAGAAAGAAGTGGCATACCTGGGTCATATAATTACAGAAGACGGTGTAAAACCTGACCCAGCAAAGGTTGAAGCGGTCCAAAAATTCCCCGTTCCGAAGACTGTCAAAAATATCAGACAGTTCCTAGGATTGTGTGGATATTATAGACGTTTCATTAAAAACTTCTCTAAAATAGCTAAACCATTATCTGACTTGACGAAGAAGGAGCAAAAATTCGAATGGTCTAACCAACAACAGCAAGCTTTCGAATTCTATGCGAAGAGCCAATCCTACAATATCCTGACTTTGAGAGACCATTTAATATTACCACTGACGCATCCGGAACAGCAGTAGGAGCAGTCCTAAGTCAAGGACAGATAGGAAAAGATCAGCCAGTAGCGTATGCGTCAAGAGTAATGAATAAGCCGGAAACACAATATTCCGCAACAGAAAGAGAACTACTTGCTGTAATATTCGCAATAAATCATTTCAGACCATATATTTTCGGCAGAAAATTCTATTTAATCACTGATCACAAACCTTTAATATGGTTAAACAGTCTTTCAGATCCAACATCAAGACTCATGAGATGGAAATTAAGATTAAGCGAATATGATTACGAAATTAAATACAAACCAGGGAGACAAAACATAAACGCTGATGCTCTATCTAGAAATCCTGTCGAAGATATAAACGCTCTACAAATAAATGCAAAAAGGCTGCACTCATCTACGTCTGGGTCAAAGAAGAAGCGTAAGAAAAGGAAAGAGTGGCACCAATATCCCACTCGCCCCAGACAGACAACGACCACCTCGGAATCGGGAAAACACAAGAAGAAAAAAGAGTGTCATCAATATCCCACTCGCCCAAGACAATCTACCACGTCTGAATCAAAAGAGCACAAAAAAATAAAGGAGTGGCACCAATATCCCACTCGCCCTAGACAAACAACAACATCAGAATCTAGGGAATTTAAAAAGGAAAAGGAAACACATCAGTATCCAAGAAGACCAAGGCCAACAACCTCATCCAGTTCACGAGAAATTAAGAAAAGGAAAATCAGCCACAAACATTTAACACGACCACGAGATGACTCCACAGATATTGAAGTAAGAAAAAGGTACCGAAAGGATAAAATACGAGAGGGAAGCCCATCTCAAGAAGGAAATGCAGCAAGAAAAAGAATAAAAGAAGACTATACAAGTTCAGACGAGTCTCAATATTACGAAACTGATGTATCTGAAGAACCACCAAAATCAAGAAAGAGAACGAATCCAAACCCAAAGATATACTCCTCTGAAGAGATCAAGAAGAAAAGAAAACCCCACGAGCAACAAGTCACTGTGGAAATACATCAACCACCGCAAGAAAAGAAATACATCATCCCACAGAAACGACCTATAACTCAAGAACCTGTAATAATTGGAGACGAAATCGAAGACTATAATGAAGAAACGATATTGCCTAAACACATCTTCAGAGAACCACCCAGAATTGATTCTTCCTCAGGAACAAGAGAAAAATCTCCTATAATAAACAACCATCTACGATTAAATAGATTAAACCAAAAATAATTAGCAATAGACCAGTCACATTCAAAATAGAAGAAACCGAGGACCAGCTATGGATGAAAAGAGGTACAGCAGTAGTATTCATTAACAAAGAAGGACAACCTGAAGATTACCAATCAAAGCAGTTAATAGAAAATGAAAAGATTAAAATTTCTAAACCACAAGACAGTATCACAGAATATAAAATTAAAAATAAATTAATTTTTGGAATATTAATAGATTATAAAGAAACATTACCACAGAAAATTAAAACTCTTCGTCACATGTTAATTCAAAAAGGAATCCAGGAATGCAGCATGCCAGATAAGCAAGGGTTAAAAGCAATTCTTCAAGTAATCTTTGCAGATTCAAACATCAACATCATCATCTGCAAAGGAACAATCCAAACTCCACCTAAGGATGAAAGAAGAAATATAATTAAAGAAAATCATGAAAGCACAGTTGCAGGACATAAAGGAGTTAGAAAAACTTACCTCAGGATCAGGAACAAGTACTATTGGAAAAACATGAAAAGAGAAATTACCGATTATATTAGATCATGCATTAGCTGCCAAAGAACCAAGCTAGTAAGGATGAAGAATAAGGAGCCTATGGTCATCACAGACACTCCTTCAGACGCATTCGATAAGGTGTCCCTAGACATTCTTGGACCCTTACCTATGACGCAAAAAGGATACAGTTACATCCTCACCATACAGGACAACTTGACCAAGTACTCCGTCGCAGTTCCACTTGTGTCAGCTACATCAGAGGACGTCGCAAGAGCATTTACTAATTCATTTATATGCCAATTCGGCAGTCCTAAAGCTATCCTCACCGACCAAGGAACATGCTTCACATCCTCGCTTATCAAGAAGCTAGCAAAAATATTCCACATCCAGACATACCGTACATCATCCTTCCATCCTCAGTCAAACGGGTCCCTGGAAAGAAGCCATCACGTTCTAGTTGAGTACTTGAAACACTACATATCCAAACAAGAACACTGGGACGAATGGCTACAACAAGCAATGTTCTCATATAACACAAGCGTTCATGAGGGAACAAAATTCACACCTCACGAATTAGTATATGGAAGAAGAGCAAGATTACCTTCAAAATTTACACCTACTGACACATTAGACACATATCCAGACTACGTAGACAAATTATTACAAAATTTACACAAAATTAGGCAAACAGCAAAAGCAAATCTGGAACAATCAAAATATAGACAAAAATACTACTATGATAGAAAAATACGACCAATTAATTACGAAACAGGAGAAGAAGTTATGTTATTAAATCCACCAAGAAGAAATAAATTACAAAAAGAATATACCGGACCGTACAAAGTATTAAGAAACATAGAAAAGAATAATATAGAATTGCAAATAGGTCCCAAAAAGACTAGGATAGTTCACAAAGATCGACTAAAGAGGGCCTATCGACCAATCTACAACTTAGATCAAAAATGAAAATCGATATACCAATCTATGTAATTTTCGGAAGATGCGCATGCGCACATGCGAAATTTTAAACCTGCCGCCATATTGTGCAAAGTACACTAAAAAGAAGCACGCAAAAGTGACGTTATCCGAATAGAAGTATAGAAAGAAAAAAAGAAAGAAAGGAAAGAAAGAAGAAAAATTGTTCAAAAGGAAAAAGAGTAAGCATAGATGATACAATTTAAGATTTTCAGGATCCTATAACAAATAACTTCCGTTACAGGAAAATGACCCACCAAACTACAAATCTTACAAACATTTTATGTGTAAAGGATTGCTCAATAGCCTTTGAGTATATTTTCAATCCGAGAATGGGTCGATTATGCTCTGAATGCTCGATAAAAATAATTCCGGAAGCCTCGAAACATTGGTTCCACATTGGAATCCACCATTTCATTGTAAGGGAAGAAGGGATAAGACACTCTGCGTGTATTTCGTGTAGACAAGAAATCGCTACCCTACAACCGGCGATGGCCTGTAGCGAATGCAAAAATGCAGTGAGCAATATGGACGAAGAACTATTAGAAACACATAACGAGGGCTATCTACTTCCAACACACGAGCCAGACGTATTTTGTCTAAGCCAAATTTATGAATAAATTTCATTTATTATTGTACTAATTATTTAAAAATATATATATAACCATTCATTGTTCCTAACAAATGGGTTCATTTATTTCAAATCCTACAAAACATTTTCAATTCGTTCGAAATATTTTTATTTTTGTTTGATATATTCAATGCGCAGAATCGCAAGTCAGCCATATTGGTAAAAGAAAAGATAGAAAAAGATAGAAACTAAGAGAGAGAGAGAGATATAGAAAGCGATGCTACGCACGCGCAGCTAAATTCAACTCACAGAGAGCAAAAATGGTACGACGCGCAGGACGACGCGAGCGTTTAAAAAAGCTAGGAAGAGCTTTAAAGCAATTTAAAGAGGTAGAATTACATCATCAACGATTTATTTTATTTACTAATTATCTGTTTTATATAAAATTTCAAAGATAACAGTGCAAGAAGAAATTATATTACAAAGGGAAGAAATACAGCTACCACCACCACCATCACCATCACCACCACTACCACCACGATGGAAGCTGATTTTAATAGATATTCAGGAATTTGATTGGAAAATTTATGGAAATACAGAGAAGACCGATCCAAGACATAATCACGGAAAAATCATGCGATATTTCGGAATCTTGTCAGCCTCACCAAGAAATAGTGAAAAAAAATGCTGCTGCGCCTTATGTGATCTAAAAAGACGAAATCATTGTCTCTTGAGGACAAGAGACAAGCGCGCGGGGGAAGTTGTAACGACCCAAGAGTTAAACACAATATCTTTTTAATTTCATTTTTCTTTATTATAACCAATTTTTATACAGAATATTTTATTTTATTTTATTGTTAATATTTAATGTATAAATTTCGGTAATAAACATTTTCATTTTGTCAATAACCGAGTCTGTTAAATTCATCGATAAAAGTTTAGTCGATAAGTCAGACGGTAAAACAGTTTACCGATAAATTATCGACGTCTGACCTTGCGCGCGCCAGCGCAACCCCAGTAACCATACGGTGGGGTAGTATTCTAGAGTGGGGATGCTGGACTACCACGTGATGGGAAAAACCCAGCTACCCCAAGAACTCTATGCGGAAAAAAAGTGCCGACTCAGCAAAATCTGAGTATAAATAGAGGCGTTCCGCACAGTTTCATCGCAGATCTTCTCAGGCCTCGACCTGAAGCAGACAATACTCTGAGCAGTAGAGAAAAGCTTGCTCTGAACTGTTTAGGCAGCGATAGAGCGCGAGCTACAGCTAATTCCTACTATTCCACTGGTGGCGTGCAGGACTACGGATCAGTGGACCTCCTATTCGCGGTACGCAACGTGTTACACAGGTGTTACGCTAAGCCAACACTCAAGTGTAAAGAGCTAGCGAGGAGCGGAGCTCCTTGAACGGCCTGCGTCTAACACGGCTCTGGTATAACCAGAAACCGATTGCGACCTATAGGAAGGGTTAACTTGATTCCAATAGTCTAGCACAAACCTCTGGAGTTTAGTTTCCTAAGTTATTTGTGAAATTGAACAGAGTATTGACTGTGGTAGAAGAGTTAAGCCACTCCCGCGTTAGCGCTATCGATAATCATTAATTACTATAACTCATTACTAATTATTAATTACTATTTTCTATCACTAATTACATAATTCTTATTGTATTCCCAATTTAAGGCGAACAAATTATAATTTCTTACTGTGTTCCTATTCCTAGCCGCATTTATTATAATACTAGCGATTTTCTTTTATATTTCAATTCACTTACCTTTTATTCTTGAATAAACATATTTTCGTTCGGTTTCCAGCACATTAGTGTTTGGATTTCACTCCTTAACCGCACACCACACGAACCTATAATCCCTAACACACAAAATACGAGTCTCCTTCTAAGGGAACCGCTCTCCCTACAAGTCGGTGCAGTAACGTACTCACTCTGGGTCGTTACATTAGATATAATGTAATATACTGATCCCTTCCCACAGATCAATGTAGTTTTGGTAACAACATCATTATTACTATATCTACATTAGATATACTGTAATATACTGATCTCTTCCCACAAATCAGTGTACATATAATAACAGTTTCGCTATTACTATATCTACATTAGATACAATGTAATATACTGATAACTTCCCACAGATCAGTGTACATATAATAACAGTATCGATATTGCTATATCTACATTAGATATGTAATATACATTTAATAACAATATCATTATTACTATATCTACATCAGATTAAATTTAATATACTGATTTAATCCCACAGACCAATGTACATTTAATAAGAATACCATTATTACTATATCTACATCAGATGTAATGCAATATACTGATCCCTTCCCACAGATCAATGTACATATAATAACAGTTTCGTTGTTACTATATCTACATTAGATCTACTGCAATATACTGATTCCTTCCCACAGATCAATGTACATTGAATAACAGTATCATTTATACTATATCTACATTGGATATAATGTAATATACTGATCCCTTCCCACAGATCAATGTACATATAATAACAGTTCCGTTATTACTATATCTACATTAGATATAATGTAATATACTGATACCTTCCCACAGACCAGTGTACATATAATAACAGTATTGTTATTACTATATCTACATTAGATATGTAATATACATTTAATAACAATATCATTATTACTATATCTACATCAGATTAAATTTAATATACTGATTTAGTCCCACAGGCCAATGTACATTTAATAACAATACCATTATTACTATATCTACATCAGATGTAATGCAATATACTGATCCCCTCCCACAGATCAATGTAATTTTGGTAACAATATCATTATCACTATATCTACATTAGATATAATGTAATATAATGATCCCTTCCCACAGATCAATGTACATATAATAACAGTTTCGTTATTACTATATCTACATTAGATATAAGATAATATACTGATACCTTGCCACAGATCCATGTACATATAATAACAGTATCGTTATTACTATATCTACATTAGATATGTAATATACATTTAATAACAATATCATTATTACTATATCTACATTACATATAATGTAATATAATGATCCCATCTCACCGCTCAATGTACACTTAGTCCCATCGAAGTTGTCGCAGTGAAGTTGGCGCGCTAACGCATTCACGCCGCGGCGGCGTTAGCGCGTAACTTCACTGCGACAACTTCGATGTGACTGAGTGTACATATAATGGCAGTATCGTTAGTACGATATCTACATTAGATATGTAATATACATTTAATAAGAATATCATTAGTACTATATCTACATCAGATGTTATGTAATAAACTGATTTATTCCCACAGACCAATGTACATTTAATAACCATATCATTATTGCTATATCTTCATTAGATATAATGTAATACACTGATCACTTCTCACAGATCAAAGTGCATTTAATAACAACACCATTATTACTCTATCTACATCAGATGTAATTTAATATACTGATTTAATCCCACAGATCAATGTACATATAGTAACAGTTTTGTTATTACTATATCTACATTAGATATGTAATATACATTTAATAATAATATCATTATTACTATATCTACATCAGATGAAATTTAATATACTGATTTAATCCCACAGACCAATGTACATTTAATAACAATACCATTATTACTATATATACATCAGATGTAATTTAATATACTGATTTAATCCCAAAGACCAATGTGCATTGAATAACAATATCATTATTACTATATCGACATTAGATATAATGTGATACACTGATCCCTTCCCACAGATCAATGTACATATAATAGCAGTTTCGCATTACTATATCTACATTAGATATGTCATATACATTTAATAACGATATCATTATTACTATATCTACATCAGGTGAAATTTAACATACTCATTTAATCCCACAGATCGATGTACGTTTAATAACAGCTTCGATATTACTATATCTACATTAGATATGTAATATACATTTAATAACAACATCATTATTACTATATCTACATCCGATGAAATGTAATTACGGTGGGAAGTGATCATTATATTACATTATATCTAATGTAGATATAGTAATAACGATACTGTTATTATATGTAAATTGATCTGTGGGCAGGTATCAGTATATTACATTATATCTAATGTAGATACAGTAATAACGATACTGTTATTATATGTACATTGATCTGTGGGAAGGTATCAGTATATTACATTGTATCCAATGTAGATATAGTCATAATGATATTGTTATTAAATGTACATTGGTCTGTGGGAATAAGTCAGTATATTACATTACATCTGATGTAGATATATTAAAAATGATATTGTTATTAAATGTATATTACATATCTAATGTAGATATAGTAATAACGAAACTGCTATTATATGTACATTGATCTGTGGGAAGGTATCAGTATATTACATTGTATCCAATGTAGATATAGTAATAATGATATTGTTATTAAATGTATATTACATATCAAATGGAGATATAGTAATAATGATACTGCCATTATATGTACATTGATCGGTGGGAAGGGATCATTATATTACATTATATCTCATGTAGATACAGTAATAATGATATTGTTATTAAATGTACATTGGTCTGTGGGATTAATTCAGTATATTACATTTCATCTGATGTAGATATAGTAATAATGATATTGTTATTAAATGTATATTACATATCTAAGGTAGATATAGTAATAACGATACAGTTATTGTATGTACATTGATCTGTGGGAAGGTATCAGTATACTACATTGTATCCAATGTAGATATAGTAGTAATGATATTGTTATTAAATGTACATTGGTCTGTGGGAATAAATCAGTATATTACATTACATCTGACGTAGATATATTAATAATGATATTGTTATTAAATGTATATTACATATCTAATGTAGATATAGTAATAACGATACTGTTATTATATGTAAATTGATCTGCGGGAAGATATCAGTATATTACATTATATCTAATGTAGATATAGTAATAACGATACTGTTATTACATGTACATTGATCTGTGGGAAGGTATCAGTATATTACATTGTATCCAATGTAGATATATTAATAATGATATTGTTATTAAATGTATATTACATATCTAATGCAGATATAGTAATAACGATACTGTTATTATATGTAAATTGATCTGTGGGAAGGTATCAGTATATTACATTATATCTAATGTAGATATAGTAATAAAGAAACTGCTATTATATGTACATTTATCTGTGGGTAGGGACCAGTATATTACATTATATCTAATGTAGATATAGTAATAACGATACTGTTATTATATGTATACTGATCTGTGGGAAGCTATCAGTATATTACATTATATCTATTGTAGATATAGTAACTACGAAACTGTTATTATATGTACATTGATCTGTGGGAAGGTATCAGTATATTACATTGTATCCAATGTAGATATAGAAATAATGATATTGTTATGAAATGTACATAGGACTGTGGGAATAAATCAGAGTATTACATTATATCTAATGTAGATACAGTAATAATGATATTGTTATTAAATGTACATTGGTCTGTGGGAATAAATCAGTATATTACATTACATCTGATGTAGATATATTAAAAATGATATTGTTATTAAATGTATATTACATATCTAATGTAGATATAGTAATAACGATACTATTATCGTATGTACATTGATCTGTGGGAAGGTATCAGTATATTACATTATATCTATTGTGGATATAGTAATGACGAAAATGTTATTATATGTACATTAATCTGTAGGAAGGTAACAGTATATTACATTGTATCCCATGTAGATATAGTAATAATGATATTGTTATTGAATGCACATTGGTCTGTGGGATTAAATCAGTATATTAAATTTCATCTGATGTAGATATATTAATAATGATATTGTTATTAAATGTATATTACATATCAAATGCAGATATAGTAGTAACGATACTGTTATTATATGTACATTGATCTGTGGGAAGGTATCAGTGTATTACATTATATCTAATGTAGATATAGTAATAACGAAACTGTTATTATATGTACATTGATCTGTGGGATTAAATCAGTATATTAATTTACATCTGATGTAGATATAGTAATAATGGTATTGTTGTTAAATGTACATTGGTCTGTGGGATTAAATCAGTGTATTACATTTCATCTGATGTAGATATAGTAATAATGATATTGTTATTATATGTATATTACATATCCAATGTAGATATAGTAATAACGAAACTGTTATTATATGTACATTGATCTGTGAGATTAAATCAGTGTATTATATTTCATCTGATGTAGATATAGTAATAATGATATTGTTATTAAATGTACATTGTTCTGTGGGATTAAATCAGTATATTAAATTTCATCTGATGTAGATATAGTAATAATGATATTGTTATTAAATGTATATTACATATCTAATGTAGATATAGTAATAACGAAACTGTTATTCTATGTATATTGATCTGTGGGAAGGTGTCAGTATATTACATTATATCTATTGTAGATATAGTAATAACGAAACTGCTATTATATGTACATTGACCTGTGGGTAGGGATCAGTATATTACATTATATCTAATGTAGATATAGTAATAATGATGTTGTTACCAAAATTACATTGATCTGTGGGAAGGCATCAGTATATTACATTATATCCAATGTAGATATAGTATAAATGATACCGTTACTCAATGTACATTGATCTGCGGGAAGGAATCAGCATATTGCAGCAGATCTAATGCAGATATAGTGTTAACGATACTGCCATTATATGTACATTGATCCGTGGGAAGGGATCATTCTATTACGTTATATCTAATGTAGATATAGTAATAAGTACATTGTTATTAAATGTATATTACATATCTAATGTAGATATAGTAATAACGATACTGTTATTATATGTATATTGATCTGTGCGAAGGTATCAGTATATTACATTATACCTATTGTAGATATTGTAACAACGAAACTGTTATTATATGTACATTGATCTGTGGGATTAAATCAGTATATTAAATTACATCTGATGTAGATATAGTAATAACGGTATTGTTATTAAGTGTACATTGGTCTGTAGGTAGGGATCAGTATATTACATTATACCTAATGTAGATATAGCAATAATGATGTTGTTACCAAAATTACATTGATCTGTGGGAAGGCATCAGTATATTACATTATATCCAATGTAGATATAGTATAAATGATACTGTTATTCAATGTACATTGATCTGTGGGAAGGAATCAGTATATTGCAGCAGATCTAATGCAGATATAGTAATAACGATACTGCCATTACATATACATTGATCGGCGGGAAGGGATCATTATATTACATTATATCTAATGTAGATATAGTAATAATGATATTGTTATTATATGTACATTGTTCTGTGGGATTAAATCATTATATTACGTTATACCTAATGTAGATATAGCAATAATGATGTTGTTACCAAAATTACATTGATCTGTGGGAAGGCATCAGTATATTACATTGTATCCAATGTAGATATAGTATAAATGATACTATTATTCAATGTACATTGATCTGTGGGAAGGGATCAGTATATTGCAGCAGATCTAATGCAGATATAGTAATAACGATACTGCCATTATATATACATTGATCGGCGGGAAGGGATCATTATATTGCATTATATCTAATGTAGATATAGTAATAATGATATTGTTATTATATGTACATTGTTCTGGGGGATTAAATCATTATATTACATTATATCTAATGTAGATATAGTAATAATGATAATGTTATTAAATGTACATTGATCTGTGGGATGAAATCAGTATATTAAATTACATCTGATGTAGATATAGTAATAATGGTATTGTTATTAAATGTACATTGGTCTGTGGGATTAAATCAGTATATTAAATTTCATCTGATGTAGATATAGTAATATTGATATTGTTATTAAATGAATATTACATATCTAATGTAGATATAGTAACAATGATACTGCTATTGTATGTACATTGATCTGTGGGAAGGTATCAGTATATTACATTATATCTATTGTGGATATAGTAATGACGGAACTGTTATTATATGTACATTGATCTGTGGGTAGGGATCAGTATATTACATTATATCTGATGTCGATATAGTAATAATGGTATTGTTATTAAGTGTACATTGGTCTGTGGGATTAAAGCAGTATATTAAATTTCATCTGATGTAGATATAGTAATAAATGTATATTACATATCTAATGTAGATATAGTAATACCGATACTGTTATTGTATGTACATTGATCTGTGGGAAGGTATCAGTATATTACCTTATATCTATTGTGGATATAGTAATGACGAAACTGTTATTATAATTACATTGATCTGTGAGAAGGTATCGGTATATTACATTGTATCCCATGTAGATATGGTAATAATGATATTGTTATTGAATGTACATTGGTCTGTGGGATTAAATCAGTATATTAAATTTCATCTGATGTAGATATAGTAATAATGATATTGTTATTAAATGTATAATACATATCTAATGTAGATATAGTAATAATGATACTGTTATTATATGTACATTGATCTGTGGGAACGTATCAGTATATTACATTGTATCCAATGTAGATATATTAATAATGATATTGTTATTAAATGTGTATTACATATCAAATGGAGATATAGTAATAACGATACTGTTATTATATGTATATTGATCTGTGGGAAGGTATCAGTATATTACATTATATGTATTGTAGATATAGTAACTACGGAACTGCCATTATATGTACATTAATCGGTGGGAAGGGATCATTATATTACATTATATCTAATGTAGATATAGTAATAATGGTATTGTTATTAAATGTACATTGGTCTGTGGGATTAAATCAGTATATTAAATTTCATCTGATGTAGATATAGTAATAAATGTATATTACATATCTAATGTAGATATAGTAATAACGAAACTGTTATTATAAGTACATTGATCTGTGGGAAGGGATCAGTATATTAAATTACATCTGATGTAGATATAGTAATAATGGTATTGTTATTAAACGTACATTGGTCTGTGGGATTAAATCAGTGTATTACATTTCATCTGATGTAGATATAGTAATATTGATATTTTTATTAAATGTATATTACATATCTAATGTAGATATAGTAATAACGATACTGTTATTGTATGTACATTGATCTGTGGGAAGGTATCAGTATATTACATTATATCTATTGTGGATATAGTAATGACGAAACTGTTATTATATGTACATTGATCTGTGGGATTAAATCAGTATATTAAATTACATCTGATGTAGATATAGTAATAACGGTATTGTTATTAAGTGTACATTGGTCTGTGGGATTAAATCAGTGTATTACATTTCATCTGATGTAGATATAGTAATAATGATATTGTTATTAAATGTATATTACATATCTAATGTAGATATAGTAATAACGATACTGTTATTATATGTACATTGATCTGTAGGTAGGGATCAGTATATTACATTATATCTAATGTAGATATAGCAATAATGATGTTGTTACCAAAATTACATTGATCTGTGGAAGGCATCAGTATATTACATTGTATCCAATGTAGATATAGTATAAATGATACTATTATTCAATGTACATTGATCTGTGGGAAGGGATCAGTATATTGCAGCAGATCTAATGCAGATATAGTAATAACGATACTGCCATTATATATACATTGATCGGCGGGAAGGGATCATTATATTACATTATATCTAATGTAGATATAGTAATAATGATATTGTTATTATATGTACATTGTTCTGGGGGATTAAATCATTATATTACGTTATACCTAATGTAGATACAGTAATAATGATATTGTTATTAAATGTACATTGGTCTGTGGGATTAAATCAGAATATTAAATTTCATCTGATGTAGGTTTAGTAATAATGATATTGTTATTAAATGTATGTTACATATCTAATGTAGATATAGTAATAACGATACTGTTATTATATGTAAATTGATCTGCGGGAAGATATCAGTATATTACATTATATCTAATGTAGATATAGTAATAACGATACTGTTATTACATGTACATTGATCTGTGGGAAGGTATCAGTATATTACATTGTATCCAATGTAGATATATTAATAATGATATTGTTATTAAATGTATATTACATATCAAATGGAGATATAGTAATAACGATACTGGCATTATATGTACATTGATCGGTGGGAAGGGATCATTATATTACATTATATCTAATGTAGTTACAGTAATAATGATATTGTTATTAAATGTACATTGGTCTGTGGGAACAAATCAGTATATTACATTACATCTGATGTAGATATATTAAAAATGATATTGTTATTAAATGTATATTACATATCTAAAGTAGATATAGTAATAACGATACTGTTATTATATGTAAATTGATCTGTGGGAAGGTATCAGTATATTACATTATATCTAATGTAGATATAGTAATAAAGAAACTGCTATTATATGTACATTTATCTGTGGGTAGGGATCAGTATATTACATTATATCTAATGTAGATATAGTAATAACGATACTGTTATTATATGTATACTGATCTGTGGGAAGCTATCAGTATATTACATTATATCTATTGTAGATATAGTAACTACGAAACTGTTATTATATGTACATTGATCTGTGGGAAGGTATCAGTATATTACATTGTATCCAATGTAGATATAGAAATAATGATATTGTTATGAAATGTACATAGGACTGTGGGAATAAATCAGAGTATTACATTATATCTAATGTAGATACAGTAATAATGATATTGTTATTAAATGTACATTGGTCTGTGGGAATAAATCAGTATATTACATTACATGTGATGTAGATATATTAAAAATGATATTGTTATTAAATGTATATTACATATCTAATGTAGATATAGTAATAACGATACTATTATCGTATGTACATTGATCTGTGGGAAGGTATCAGTATATTACATTATATCTATTGTGGATATAGTAATGACGAAAATGTTATTATATGTACATTAATCTGTAGGAAGGTAACAGTATATTACATTGTATCCCATGTAGATATAGTAATAATGATATTGTTATTGAATGTACATTGGTCTGTGGGATTAAATCAGTATATTAAATTTCATCTGATGTAGATATATTAATAATGATATTGTTATTAAATGTATATTACATATCAAATGCAGATATAGTAGTAACGATACTGTTATTATATGTACATTGATCTGTGGGAAGGTATCAGTGTATTACATTATATCTAATGTAGATATAGTAATAACGAAACTGTTATTATATGTACATTGATCTGTGGGATTAAATCAGTATATTAATTTACATCTGATGTAGATATAGTAATAATGGTATTGTTGTTAAATGTACATTGGTCTGTGGGATTAAATCAGTGTATTACATTTCATCTGATGTAGATATAGTAATAATGATATTGTTATTATATGTATATTACATATCCAATGTAGATATAGTAATAACGAAACTGTTATTATATGTACATTGATCTGTGAGATTAAATCAGTGTATTATATTTCATCTGATGTAGATATAGTAATAATGATATTGTTATTAAATGTACATTGTTCTGTGGGATTAAATCAGTATATTAAATTTCATCTGATGTAGATATAGTAATAATGATATTGTTATTAAATGTATATTACATATCTAATGTAGATATAGTAATAACGAAACTGTTATTCTATGTATATTGATCTGTGGGAAGGTATCAGTATATTACATTATATCTATTGTAGATATAGTAATAACGAAACTGCTATTATATGTACATTGATCTGTGGGTAGGGATCAGTATATTACATTATATCTAATGTAGATATAGTAATAATGATGTTGTTACCAAAATTACATTGATCTGTGGGAAGGCATCAGTATATTACATTATATCCAATGTAGATATAGTATAAATGATACCGTTACTCAATGTACATTGATCTGCGGGAAGGAATCAGTATATTGCAGCAGATCTAATGCAGATATAGTAATAACGATACTGCCATTATATGTACATTGATCCGTGGGAAGGGATCATTCTATTACGTTATATCTAATGTAGATATAGTAATAAGTACATTGTTATTAAATGTATATTACATATCTAATGTAGATATAGTAATAACGATACTGTTATTATATGTATATTGATCTGTGCGAAGGTATCAGTATATTACATTATACCTATTGTAGATATTGTAACAACGAAACTATTATTATATGTACATTGATCTGTGGGATTAAATCAGTATATAAATTACATCTGATGTAGATATAGTAATAACGGTATTGTTATTAAGTGTACATTGGTCTGTAGGTAGGGATCAGTATATTACATTATACCTAATGTAGATATAGCAATAATGATGTTGTTACCAAAATTACATTGATCTGTGGGAAGGCATCAGTATATTACATTATATCCAATGTAGATATAGTATAAATGATACTGTTATTCAATGTACATTGATCTGTGGGAAGGAATCAGTATATTGCAGCAGATCTAATGCAGATATAGTAATAACGATACTGCCATTACATATACATTGATCGGCGGTAAGGGATCATTATATTACATTATATCTAATGTAGATATAGTAATAATGATATTGTTATTATATGTACATTGTTCTGTGGGATTAAATCATTATATTACGTTATACCTAATGTAGATATAGCAATAATGATGTTGTTACCAAAATTACATTGATCTGTGGGAAGGCATCAGTATATTACATTGTATCCAATGTAGATATAGTATAAATGATACTATTATTCAATGTACATTGATCTGTGGGAAGGGATCAGTATATTGCAGCAGATCTAATGCAGATATAGTAATAACGATACTGCCATTATATATACATTGATCGGCGGGAAGGGATCATTATATTACATTATATCTAATGTAGATATAGTAATAATGATATTGTTATTATATGTACATTGTTCTGTGGGATTAAATCATTATATTACATTATATCTAATGTAGATATAGTAATAATGATATTGTTATTATATGTACATTGTTCTGTGGGATTAAATCATTATATTACGTTATACCTAATGTAGATATAGCAATAATGATGTTGTTACCAAAATTACATTGATCTGTGGGAAGGCATCAGTATATTACATTGTATCCAATGTAGATATAGTATAAATGATACTATTATTCAATGTACATTGATCTGTGGGAAGGGATCAGTATATTGCAGCAGATCTAATGCAGATATAGTAATAACGATACTGCCATTATATATACATTGATCGGCGGGAAGGGATCATTATATTACATTATATCTAATGTAGATATAGTAATAATGATATTGTTATTATATGTACATTGTTCTGGGGGATTAAATCATTATATTACATTATATCTAATGTAGATATAGTAATAATGATATTGTTATTAAATATACATTGATCTGTGGGATGAAATCAGTATATTAAATTACATCTGATGTAGATATAGTAATAATGATATTGTTATTAAATGTATAATACATATCTAATGTAGATATAGTAATAATGATACTGTTATTATATGTACATTGATCTGTGGGAACGTATCATTATATTACATTGTATCCAATGTAGATATATTAATAATGATATTGTTATTAAATGTGTATTACATATCAAATGGAGATATAGTAATAACGATACTGTTATTATATGTATATTGATCTGTGGGAAGGTATCAGTATATTACATTATATCTATTGTAGATATAGTAACTACGGAACTGCCATTATATGTACATTGATCGGTGGGAAGGGATCATTATATTACATTATATCTAATGTAGATATAGTAATAATGGTGTTGTTATTAAATGTACATTGGTCTGTGGGATTAAATCAGTATATTAAATTTCATCTGATGTAGATATAGTAATAAATGTATATTACATATCTAATGTAGATATAGTAATAACGAAACTGTTATTATAAGTACATTGATCTGTGGGAAGGGATCAGTATATTAAATTACATCTGATGTAGATATAGTAATAATGGTATTGTTATTAAACGTACATTGGTCTGTGGGATTAAATCAGTGTATTACATTTCATCTGATGTAGATATAGTAATATTGATATTTTTATTAAATGTATATTACATATCTAATGTAGATATAGTAATAACGATACTGTTATTGTATGTACATTGATCTGTGGGAAGGTATCAGTATATTACATTATATCTATTGTGGATATAGTAATGACGAAACTGTTATTATATGTACATTGATCTGTGGGATTAAATCAGTATATAAAATTACATCTGATGTAGATATAGTAATAACGGTATTGTTATTAAGTGTACATTGGTCTGTGGGATTAAATCAGTGTATTACATTTCATCTGATGTAGATATAGTAATAATGATATTGTTATTAAATGTATATTACATATCTAATGTAGATATAGTAATAACGATACTGTTATTATATGTACATTGATCTGTAGGTAGGGATCAGTATATTACATTATATCTAATGTAGATATAGCAATAATGATGTTGTTACCAAAATTACATTGATCTGTGGAAGGCATCAGTATATTACATTGTATCCAATGTAGATATAGTATAAATGATACTATTATTCAATGTACATTGATCTGTGGGAAGGGATCAGTATATTGCAGCAGATCTAATGCAGATATAGTAATAACGATACTGCCATTATATATACATTGATCGGCGGGAAGGGATCATTATATTACATTATATCTAATGTAGATATAGTAATAATGATATTGTTATTATATGTACATTGTTCTGGGGGATTAAATCATTATATTACGTTATACCTAATGTAGATACAGTAATAATGATATTGTTATTAAATGTACATTGGTCTGTGGGATTAAATCAGTATATTAAATTTCATCTGATGTAGGTTTAGTAATAATGATATTGTTATTAAATGTATGTTACATATCTAATGTAGATATAGTAATAACGATACTGTCATTATATGTACATTGATCTGTGGGAAGGTATCAGTATATTACATTATATCTAATGTAGATATAGTAATAACGAAACTGTTATTATATGTACATTGATCTGTGGAATTAAATCAGTATATTAATTTACATCTGATGTAGATATAGTAATAACGATACTGTTATTAAGTGTACATTGATCTGTGGGAAGGTATCAGTATATTACATTGTATCCAATGTAGATATAGCAATAATGATGTTGTTACCAAAATGTACATAGGATCTGTGGGAAGGCATCAGTATATTACATTATATCCAATGTAGATATAGTATAAATGATACTGTTATTCAATGTACATTGATCTGTGGGAAGGAATCAGTATATTGCAGCAGATCTAATGCAGATATAGTAATAACGATACTGCCATTACATATACATTGATCGGCGGTAAGGGATCATTATATTACATTATATCTAATGTAGATATAGTAATAATGATATTGTTATTATATGTACATTGTTCTGTGGGATTAAATCATTATATTACGTTATACCTAATGTAGATATAGCAATAATGATGTTGTTACCAAAATTACATTGATCTGTGGGAAGGCATCAGTATATTACATTGTATCCAATGTAGATATAGTATAAATGATACTATTATTCAATGTACATTGATCTGTGGGAAGGGATCAGTATATTGCAGCAGATCTAATGCAGATATAGTAATAACGATACTGCCATTATATATACATTGATCGGCGGGAAGGGATCATTATATTACATTATATCTAATGTAGATATAGTAATAATGATATTGTTATTATATGTACATTGTTCTGGGGGATTAAATCATTATATTACATTATATCTAATGTAGATATAGTAATAATGATATTGTTATTATATGTACATTGTTCTGTGGGATTAAATCATTATATTACGTTATACCTAATGTAGATATAGCAATAATGATGTTGTTACCAAAATTACATTGATCTGTGGGAAGGCATCAGTATATTACATTGTATCCAATGTAGATATAGTATAAATGATACTATTATTCAATGTACATTGATCTGTGGGAAGGGATCAGTATATTGCAGCAGATCTAATGCAGATATAGTAATAACGATACTGCCATTATATATACATTGATCGGCGGGAAGGGATCATTATATTACATTATATCTAATGTAGATATAGTAATAATGATATTGTTATTATATGTACATTGTTCTGGGGGATTAAATCATTATATTACATTATATCTAATGTAGATATAGTAATAATGATATTGTTATTAAATGTACATTGGTCTGTGGGATTAAATCAGTATATTAAATTTCATCTGATGTAGATATAGTAATATTGATATTGTTATTAAATGAATATTACATATCTAATGTAGATATAGTAACAACGATACTGCTATTGTATGTACATTGATCTGTGGGAAGGTATCAGTATATTACATTATATCTATTGTGGATATAGTAATGACGGAACTGTTATTATATGTACATTGATCTGTGGGTAGGGATCAGTATATTACATTATATCTAATGTCGATATAGTAATAATGGTATAGTTATTAAGTGTACATTGGTCTGTGGGATTAAAGCAGTATATTAAATTTCATCTGATGTAGATATAGTAATATTGATATTGTTATTAAATGTACATTGGACTGTGGGATTAAATCAGTATATTAAATTTCATCTGATGTAGATATAGTAATAATGATATTGTTATTAAATGTATATTACATATCTAATGTAGATATAGTAATAACGATACTGTTATTATATGTACATTGATCTGTGGGAAGGTATCAGTATATTACATTGTATCCAATGTAGATATAGTAATAATGATATTGTTATTAAATGTATATTACATATCAAATGGAGATATAGTAATAACGATACTGCCATTATATGTACATTGATCGGTGGGAAGGGATCATTATATTACATTATATCTAATGTAGATACAGTAATAATGATATTGTTATTAAATGTACGTTGGTCTGTGGGATTAAATCAGTATATTACATTTCATCTGATGTAGATATAGTAATAATGATATTGTTATTAATTGTACATTGGTCTGTGGGATTAAATCAGTATATTAAATTTCATCTGATGTAGATATAGTAATATTGATATTGTTATTAAATGTATATTACATATCTAATGTAGATATAGTAATAACGATGCTGCTATTGTATGTACATTCGATCTGTGGGAAGGTATCAGTATATTACATTATATCTATTGTAGATATAGTAATAACGAAACTGCTATTATATGTACATTGATCTGTGGGTAGGGATCAGTATATTACATTATATCTATTGTAGATATAGTAATAACGAAACTGTTATTATATGTACATTGATCTGTCGGTAGAGATCAGTATATTACATTATATCTAATGTAGATATAGTAATAATGATATTTTTACCAAAATTACATTGATCTGTGGGAAGGCATCATTATATTACATTATATCCAATGTAGATATAGTATCAATGATACTGTTATTCAATGTACATTGATCTGTGGGAAGGGATAAGTATATTGCAGGAGATCTAATGCAGATGTAATAATAACGATACTGCCATTGTATGTACATGGATCGGTGGGAAGGGATCAGTAT
This sequence comes from Osmia bicornis bicornis, assembly GCF_907164935.1. Classification (NCBI taxonomy): domain Eukaryota; kingdom Metazoa; phylum Arthropoda; class Insecta; order Hymenoptera; family Megachilidae; genus Osmia; species Osmia bicornis. The sequence continues at coordinate 105,923 of NW_025791318.1, forward strand.
ATTACATTATATCTAATGTAGATATAGTAATAATGATATTGTTATTAAATGTATATTACATATCTAATGTAGATATAGTAATAACGAAACTGTTATTATATGTACATTGATCTGTGCGATTAAATCAGTATATTAAATTTCATCTGATGTAGATATAGTAATAATGATATTGTTATTAAATGTATATTACATATCTAATGTAGATATAGTAATAACGATACTGTTATTCTATGTACAGTAAAACCTGGATAAATGCAACCAACATTGGGACCCAGTGGTTGCATTTATCCAAGCGAGGTGTCGAATCTCGGGTTACACGCGACGACTAGCCAAGCGTGAACGTAGAAAGGGACAGACAGTGGCTGAAAGAGAGAGGTCCGATGATCAAAGGAAAGAGCCGAAACGTATCGGTGTGACTAATACTAATTGAAGTATATAACTTTATTATTTTTGACTTTTTTTGATGAAACTTTTGCTAACACATTGATGAAATTATTCTGATTAAAATGGTACCAAACACGATATAGTTTCAATTATAATTACTTGCTAAAATTGATGTTAAAGGTTGGCGAAAAGCAACAAAGATCGAAATCAAAACCAGTCGCGGTGTCGGCTCTGGTTTCAAAGGTTTCATTTATCCAGGCACGGTGGCGATTCTGGGCATTTAATGTTGCATTTATCCAAGCGAGGTGTCGATTCTGGGCATTTAATGTTGCATTTATCCAAGCGAGGTGTCGATTCTGGGCATTTAATGTTTCATTTATCCATGCGAGGTGTCGATTCTGCGTCTGAACACATGTTTTCTGTTCAGCCGACATGCCGACTCTGTGTCCGTACACATGTTTTCTATTCAGCCGACATGCCGATTCTGTGTCCGTACACATCTTTTGTATTCAGCCAACATCATTTATATTCAGTCGTGGTGTCAATTCTATGTTGTTTATTCTATTACTATTGTTTATAAATATAATTCAAACTATATCGTGTTTGGTGTCATTTTAATCAGAAAAATCTCACAAATGCGTTAGTAAAAGTTTCATTAAGAAAAAGTTAAAAATAAAAATGTTTTATCGTTCAATTAGTATTAGTCACACCGATATTACGGTCGGATCATATTACACGGTTTCCTCGTAGAGCGGCTCGGTTCGCCTAGGGGGATGCCCCTAAGTGGAGGGGATAGCGATGTTGCACTTATCCAAGCATTCTTTCGTTGCATTTATCCAGGTTTTACTGTATATTGATCTGTGGGAAGGTATCAGTATATTACGTTATATCTATTGTAGATATAGTAATAACGAAACTGCTATAATATGTACATTGATCTGTGGGTAGGGATCAGTATATTACATTATATCTAATGTAGATATAGTAATAATGATGTTGTTACCAAAATTACATTGATCTGTGGGAAGGCATCAGTATATTACATTATATCCAATGTAGATATAGTATAAATGATACTGTTACTCAATGTACATTGATCTGTGGGAAGGAATCAGTATACTGCAGCAGATCTAATGCAGATATAGTAATAACGATACTGCCATTATATGTACATTGATCGGTGGGAAGGGATCATTATATTACATTATATCTAATGTAGATATAGTAATAATGATATTGTTATTAAATGTATATTACATATCTAATGTAGATATAGTAATAACGATACTGTTATTATATGTATATTGATCTGTGGGAAGGTATCAGTATATTACATTAAATCTATTGTAGATATAGTAATAACGAAACTGCTATTATATGTACATTGATCTGTGGGAAGGTATCAGTATATTACATTGTATCCAATGTAGATATAGTAGTAATGACATTGTTATTAAATGTACATTGGTCTGTGGGAATAAATCAGTATATTACATTACATCTGATGTAGATATATTAATAATGATATTGTTATTACATGTATATTACATATCTAATGTAGATATATTAATAATGATATTGTTATTAAATGTACATTGGACTGTGGGATTAAATCAGTATATTAAATTTCATCTGATGTAGATATAGTAATAATGATATTGTTATTAAATGTATATTACATATCTAATGTAGATATAGTAATAACGATACTGTTATTATATGTACATTGATCTGTGGGAAGGTATCAGTATATTACATTGTATCCAATGTAGATATAGTAATAATGATATTGTTATTAAATGTATATTACATATCAAATGGAGATATATTAATAACGATACTGCCATTATATGTACATTGATCGGTGGGAAGGGATCATTATATTACATTATATCTAATGTAGATATAGTAATAATGATATTGTTATTAAATGTACATTGGTCTGTGGGATTAAATCGGTATATTAAATTTCATCTGATGTAGATATAGTAATAATGATATTGTTATTAAATGTATATTACATATCTAATGTAGATATAGTAATAACGATAGTGTTATTATATGTACATTGATCTGTGGGAAGGTATCAGTATATTACATTATATCTAATGTAGATACAGTAATAACGAAACTGCTATTATATGTACATTGATCTGTGGGTAGGGATCAGTATATTAAATTACATCTGATGTAGATATAGTAATAACGGTATTGTTATTAAGTGTACATTGGTCTGTGGGATTAAATCAGTGTATTACATTTCATCTGATGTAGATATAGTAATAATGATATTGTTATTAAATGTATATTACATATCTAATGTAGATATAGTAATAACGATACTGTTATTATATGTACATTGATCTGTAGGTAGGGATCAGTATATTACATTGTATCCAATGTAGATATAGTATAAATGATACTATTATTCAATGTACATTGATCTGTGGGAAGGGATCAGTATATTGCAGCAGATCTAATGCAGATATAGTAATAACGATACTGCCATTATATATACATTGATCGGCGGGAAGGGATCATTATATTACATTATATCTAATGTAGATATAGTAATAATGATATTGTTATTATATGTACATTGTTCTGGGGGATTAAATCATTATATTACATTATACCTAATGTAGATACAGTAATAATGGTATTGTTGTTAAATGTACATTGGCCTGTGGGATTAAATCAGTGTATTACATTTCATCTGATGTAGATATAGTAATAATGATATTGTTATTATATGTATATTACATATCCAATGTAGATATAGTAATAACGATACTGTTATTATATGTACATGGATCTGTGGGTAGGGATCAGTATATTACATTATATCTAATGTAGAGTTAGTAATAATGAAGTTGTAACCAAAATTACATTGATCTGTGGGAAGGCATCAGTATATTACATTATATCCAATGTAGATATAGGATAAATGATACCGTTATTCAATGTACATTGATCTGTGGGAAGGAATCAGTATACTGCAGCAGATCGAATGCAGATATAGTAATAACGATACTGCCATTATTTGTACATTGATCGGTGGGAAGGGATCATTATATTACATTATATCTAATGTAGATATAGTAATAATGATATTGTTATTAAATGTATATTACATATCTAATGTAGATATAGTAATAACGAAACTGCTATTATATGTACATTGATCTGTGGGAAGGTATCAGTATATTACATTGTATCCAATGTAGATATAGTAATAATGACATTGTTATTAAATGTACATTGGTCTGTGGGAATAAATCAGTATATTACATTACATCTGATGTAGATATATTAATAATGATATTGTTATTAAATGTATATTACATATCTAATGTAGATATAATAATAACGATTCTGCCATTATATGTACATTGATCGGTGGGAAGGGATCATTATATTACATTATATCTAATGTAGATACAGTAATAATGATATTGTTATTAAATGTATATTGGTCTGTGGGAATAAATCAGTATATTACATTACATCTGATGTAGATATATTAAAAATGATATTGTTATTAAATGTATATTACATATCTAATGTAGATATAGTAATAACGATACTGTTATTGTATGTACATTGATCTGTGGGAAGGTATCAGTATATTACATTATATCTATTGTAGATATAGTAACTACAAAACTGCCATTATATGTCCATTGATCGGTGGGAAGGGATCATTATATTACATTATATCTAATGTAGATATAGTAATAATGATATTGTTATTAAATGTACATTGGTCTGTGGGATTAAATCAGTATATTAAATTTCATCTGATGTAGATATAGTAATAATGATATTGTTATTAAATGTATATTACATATCTAATGTAGATATAGTAATAACGATACTGTTATTATATGTATATTGATCTGTGGGAAGGTATCAGTATATTACATTATATCTAATGTAGATACAGTAATAACGAAACTGCTATTATATGTACATTGATCTGTGGGTAGGGATCAGTATATTACATTATATCTAATGTAGATATAGTAATAACGATACTGTTATTGTATGTACATTGATCTGTGGGAAGGTATCAGTATATTACATTATATCTATTGTAGATATAGTAATGACGAAACTGTTATTATATGTACATTGATCTGTGGGTAGGGATCAGTATATTACATTATATCTAATGTAGATATAGTAATAATGGTATTGTTATTAAGTGTACATTGGTCTGTGGGATTAAATCAGTATATTAAATTTCATCTGATGTAGATATAGTAATAAATGTATATTACATATCTAATGTAGATATAGTAATAACGATACTATTATCGTATGTACATTGATCTGTGGGAAGGTATCAGTATATTACATTATATCTATTGTGGATATAGTAATGACGAAACTGTTATTATATGTACATTAATTTGTGGGAAGGTATCAGTATATTACATTGTATCCAATGTAGATATAGTAGTAATGACATTGTTATTAAATGTACATTGGTCTGTGGGAATAAATCAGTATATTACAATACATCTGATGTAGATATATTAATAATGATATTGTTATTACATGTATATTACATATCTAATGTAGATATATTAATAATGATATTGTTATTAAATGTACATTGGACTGTGGGATTAAATCAGTATATTAAATTTCATCTGATGTAGATATAGTAATAATGATATTGTTATTAAATGTATATTACATATCTAATGTAGATATAGTAATAACGATACTGTTATTATATGTACATTGATCTGTGGGAAGGTATCAGTATATTACATTGTATCCAATGTAGATATAGTAATAATGATATTGTTATTAAATGTATATTACATATCAAATGGAGATATATTAATAACGATACTGCCATTATATGTACATTGATCGGTGGGAAGGGATCATTATATTACATTATATCTAATGTAGATATAGTAATAATGATATTGTTATTAAATGTACATTGGTCTGTGGGATTAAATCGGTATATTAAATTTCATCTGATGTAGATATAGTAATAATGATATTGTTATTAAATGTATATTACATATCTAATGTAGATATAGTAATAACGATAGTGTTATTATATGTACATTGATCTGTGGGAAGGTATCAGTATATTACATTATATCTAATGTAGATACAGTAATAACGAAACTGCTATTATATGTACATTGATCTGTGGGTAGGGATCAGTATATTAAATTACATCTGATGTAGATATAGTAATAACGGTATTGTTATTAAGTGTACATTGGTCTGTGGGATTAAATCAGTGTATTACATTTCATCTGATGTAGATATAGTAATAATGATATTGTTATTAAATGTATATTACATATCTAATGTAGATATAGTAATAACGATACTGTTATTATATGTACATTGATCTGTAGGTAGGGATCAGTATATTACATTGTATCCAATGTAGATATAGTATAAATGATACTATTATTCAATGTACATTGATCTGTGGGAAGGGATCAGTATATTGCAGCAGATCTAATGCAGATATAGTAATAACGATACTGCCATTATATATACATTGATCGGCGGGAAGGGATCATTATATTACATTATATCTAATGTAGATATAGTAATAATGATATTGTTATTATATGTACATTGTTCTGGGGGATTAAATCATTATATTACATTATACCTAATGTAGATACAGTAATAATGGTATTGTTGTTAAATGTACATTGGCCTGTGGGATTAAATCAGTGTATTACATTTCATCTGATGTAGATATAGTAATAATGATATTGTTATTATATGTATATTACATATCCAATGTAGATATAGTAATAACGATACTGTTATTATATGTACATGGATCTGTGGGTAGGGATCAGTATATTACATTATATCTAATGTAGAGTTAGTAATAATGAAGTTGTAACCAAAAATTACATTGATCTGTGGGAAGGCATCAGTATATTAATTATATCCAATGTAGATATAGGATAAATGATACCGTTATTCAATGTACATTGATCTGTGGGAAGGAATCAGTATACTGCAGCAGATCGAATGCAGATATAGTAATAACGATACTGCCATTATTTGTACATTGATCGGTGGGAAGGGATCATTATATTACATTATATCTAATGTAGATATAGTAATAATGATATTGTTATTAATGTATATTACATATCTAATGTAGATATAGTAATAACGATACTGTTATTATATGTATATTGATCTGTGGAAGGTATCAGTATATTACATTAAATCTATTGTAGATATAGTAATAACGAAACTGCTATTATATGTACATTGATCTGTGGGAAGGTATCAGTATATTACATTGTATCCAATGTAGATATAGTAGTAATGACATTGTTATTAAATGTACATTGGTCTGTGGGAATAAATCAGTATATTACATTACATCTGATGTAGATATATTAATAATGATATTGTTATTAAATGTACATTGGACTGTGGGATTAAATCAGTATATTAAATTTCATCTGATGTAGATATAGTAATAAATGTATATTACATATCTAATGTAGATATAGTAATAACGATACTATTATCGTATGTACATTGATCTGTGGGAAGGTATCAGTATATTACATTATATCTATTGTGGATATAGTAATGACGAAACTGTTATTATATGTACATTAATCTGTGGGAAGGTATCAGTATATTACTTTGTATCCCATGTAGATATAGTAATAATGACATTGTTATTAAATGTACATTGGTCTGTGGGAATAAATCAGTATATTACATTACATCTGATGTAGATATATTAATAATGATATTGTTATTAAATGTATATTACATATCTAATGTAGATATAATAATAACGATTCTGCCATTATATGTACATTGATCGGTGGGAAGGGATCATTATATTACATTATATCTAATGTAGATACAGTAATAATGATATTGTTATTAAATGTATATTGGTCTGTGGGAATAAATCAGTATATTACATTACATCTGATGTAGATATATTAAAAATGATATTGTTATTAAATGTATATTACATATCTAATGTAGATATAGTAATAACGATACTGTTATTGTATGTACATTGATCTGTGGGAAGGTATCAGTATATTACATTATATCCATTGTAGATATAGTAACTACAAAACTGCCATTATATGTCCATTGATCGGTGGGAAGGGATCATTATATTACATTATATCTAATGTAGATATAGTAATAATGATATTGTTATTAAATGTACATTGGTCTGTGGGATTAAATCAGTATATTAAATTTCATCTGATGTAGATATAGTAATAATGATATTGTTATTAAATGTATATTACATATCTAATGTAGATATAGTAATAACGATACTGTTATTATATGTATATTGATCTGTGGGAAGGTATCAGTATATTACATTATATCTAATGTAGATACAGTAATAACGAAACTGCTATTATATGTACATTGATCTGTGGGTAGGGATCAGTATATTACATTATATCTAATGTAGATATAGTAATAACGATACTGTTATTGTATGTACATTGATCTGTGGGAAGGTATCAGTATATTACATTATATCTATTGTAGATATAGTAATGACGAAACTGTTATTATATGTACATTGATCTGTGGGTAGGGATCAGTATATTACATTATATCTAATGTAGATATAGTAATAATGGTATTGTTAATAAGTGTACATTGGTCTGTGGGATTAAATCAGTATATTAAATTTCATCTGATGTAGATATAGTAATAAATGTATATTACATATCTAATGTAGATATAGTAATAACGATACTATTATCGTATGTACATTGATCTGTGGGAAGGTATCAGTATATTACATTATATCTATTGTGGATATAGTAATGACGAAACTGTTATTATATGTACATTAATCTGTGGGAAGGTATCAGTATATTACATTGTATCCCATGTAGATATAGTAATAATGATATTGTTATTGAATGTACATTGGTCTGTGGGATTAAATCAGTATATTAAATTTCATCTGATGTAGATATATTCATAGTGATATTGTTATTAAATGTATATTACATATCAAATGCAGATATAGTAGTAACGATACTGTTATTATATGTACATTGATCTGTGGGAAGGTATCAGTGTATTACATTATATCTATTGTAGATATAGTAATAACGAAACTGTTATTATATGTACATGGATCTGTGGGTAGGGATCAGTATATTACATTATATCTAATGTAGATATAGTAATAATGAAGTTGTTACCAAAATTACATTGATCTGTGGGAAGGCATCAGTATATTACATTATATCCAATGTAGATATAGTATAAATGATACCGTTATTCAATGTACATTGATCTGTGGGAAGGAATCAGTATACTGCAGCAGATCGAACGCAGATATAGTAATAACGATACTGCCATTATTTGTACATTGATCGGTGGGAAGGGATCATTATATTACATTATATCTAATGTAGATATAGTAATAATGATATTGTTATAAATTGAATATTACATATCTGATGTAGATATAGTAATAACGATACTGTTATTATATGTACATTGATCTGTGGGAAGGTATCAGTATATTACATTATATCTATTGTAGTTATAGTAATATCGAAACTGTTATTATATGTACATTGATCTGTGGAAAGGGATCAGTATATTACATTATATCTAATGTAGATATAGTAATAACGCTACTGTTTTTGTATGTACATTGATCTGTGGGAAGGTATCAGTATATTACATTATACCTAATGTAGATATAGTAATAACGAAACTGTTATTATATGTACATTGATCTGTGGGATTAATTCAGTATATTCAATTTCATCTGATGTAGATATAGTAATAATGATGTTGTTACCAAAATTACATTGATCTGTGGGAAGGCATCAGTATATTACATTATATCCAATGTAGGTATAGTATAAATGATACTGTTATTCAATATACATTGATCTGTGAAAAGGAATCACTATATTGCAGGAGATCTAATGCAGATATAGTAATAACGATACTGCCATTATATGTACATTGATCGGTGGGAAGGGATCATTATTTTTACATTATATCTAATGTAGATATAGTAATAATGATATTGTTATTAAATGTTCATTGATCTGTGGGATTAAATCAGTATATTAAATTACATCTGATGTATATATAGTAATAATGGTATTGTTATTAAATGTACATTGGTGTGTGGGAATAAATCAGTATATTACATTACATCTGGTGTAGATATAATAATAATGATATTGTTATTAAATGTATATTATATATCATATGTAGGTATATTAATAACGATACTGCCATTATATGTACATTGATCGGTGGGAAGGGATCAGTATATTACATTATATCTAATGCAGATATGGTAATAATGATATTGTTACCAAAATTACATTGATCTGTGGGAAGGGATCAGTATATTACATTATATTCAATGTAGATATAGTATAAATGATACTGGTATTCAATGTACATTGATCTGTGGGAAGGAATCAGTATATTGCAGTAGATCTAATGTAGATATAGTAATAAGGATACTGTTATTAAGTGTTTATTACGTATCTAATGTAGATATAGTAATGACGATATTGTTAATCTTGCATTGATCTGTGGGAAGTGATCAGTATATTACATTATATCTAATGAAGATATAGTAATAATGATATTGTTATTAAATGTACATTGGTGTGTGGGAATAAATCAGTATATTACATTACATCTGATGTAGATATATTAATAATGATATTGTTATTAAATGTATATTACATATCATATGTAGATATAGTAATAACGACACTGCCATTATATGTACATTGATCGGTGGGAAGTGATAATTATATTACATTATATCTAATGTAGATATAGTAATAGCGATACTATTATAATATGTATATTGATCTGTGGGAAGGTATCAGTATATTACATTATATCTATTGTAGATATAGTAATAACGAAACTGTTATTATATGTACATTGATCTGTGGGAAGGTATCAGTATATTACATTGTATCCAATGTAGATATAGTAATAATGATTTTGTTATTAAATGTACATTGGTCTGTGGGAATGAATCAGTATATTACATTACATCTGATGTAGATATAGTAATAATGATATTGTTATTAAATATATATTACATATCTAATGTATATATAGTAAATAACGATACTGTTATTATATGTACATTGATCTGTGGGAAGGTATCACTATATTACATTATATCTAATGTAGATATAGTAATAATGATATAGTTATTAAATGTATATTACATATCTAATGTAGATATAGTAATAACGATACTGTTATTATATGTACATTGATCTGTGGGAAGGTATCAGTATATTACATTGTATCCAATGTAGATATAGTAATAACGATACTGTTATTATTTGTACATTGATCTGTGGGAAGGTATCAGTATATTACATTGTATCCAATGTAGATATAGTAATAATGATATTGTTATTAAATGTATATTACATATCAAATGGAGATATAGTAATAACGATACTGCCATTATATGTACATTGATCGGTGGGAAGGGATCATTATATTACATTATATCTAATGTAGATACAGTAATAATGATATTGTTATTAAATGTACGTTGGTCTGTGGGATTAAATCAGTATATTACATTTCATCTGATGTAGATATAGTAATAATGATATTGTTATTATTTGTACATTGGTCTGTGGGATTAAATCAGTATATTACATTTCATCTGATGTAGATATACTAATAATGATATTGTTATTAAATGTATATTACATATCTAATGTAGATATAGTAATAACGATGCTGTTATTATATGTACATTGATCTGTGGCAAGCTATCAGTATATTACATTATATCTAATGTAGATATAGTAATAATGATATTGTTGTTAACTGTATATTACATATCTAATGTAGATATAGTAATAACGATACTGTTATTATGTGTACATTGATCTGTGGGAAGGTATCAGTATATTACATTATATCTAATGTAGATATAGTTATAATGATATTGTTACCAAAAGTACATTGATCTGTGCGAAGGCATCAGTATATTACATTATATCCAATGTAGATATAGTATAAATGATACTGTTATGCAATGTACATTGATCTGTGGGAAGGAATCAGTATATTGCAGGAGATCTAATGCAGATATAGTAATAACGATACTGCCATTATATGTACATTGATCGGTGGGAAGGGATCATTTTATTACATTATATCTAATGTAGATACAGTAATAATGGAATTGTTATGAAATGTACATTCCTCTGTGGGATTCAATTAGTATATTACATTACATCTGATGTAGATATATTAATAATGATATTGTTATTAAATGTATATTACATATCAAGTGTAGATATAGTAATAATGATACTGCCATTATATGTACATTGATCGGTGGGAAGGGATCATTTTATTACATTATATCTAATGTAGATATACTAATAATGATATTGTTATTAAATATATATTACATATCTAATGTAGATATAGTAATAACGATGCTGTTCTTATATGTACATTGATCTGTGGCAAGCTATCAGTATATTACATTATATCTAATGTAGATATAGTAATAATGATAATGTTATTAAATGTAGATTGATCTGTGGGAAGGGATCAGTATATTACATTATATCTATTGTAGATATAGTAATAACGATACTGTTATTATATGTACATTGATCTGTGTGATTAAATCAGTATATTAAATTACATCTGGTGTAGATATAGTAATAATGATATTGTTATTAAAGGTATATTAGATATCTAATGTAGATATAGTATTAACGATACTGTTATTATATGTACATTGATCTGTGGGAAGGTATCAGTATATTACATTATATCTATGTTAGATATAGTAATAACGAAACTGTTATTATATGTACATTGATCTGGGGGTATGAATGAGTATATTGCAGGAGATCTAATGCAGATATAGTAATCACGATACTGCCATTATATGTACATTGATCGGTGGGAAGGGATCATTTTGTTACATTATATCTAATGTACATATAGTAATAACGATATTGTTATTAAATGTACATTGGTCTGTGGGATTAAATCTATACATTAAATTTCATCTGATGTAGATATAGTAATAATGGTATTGTTATTAAATGTACATTGGTGTGTGTGATTAAATCAGTATATTAAATTTCATCTGATGTAGATATAGTAATAATGATATCGTTATTAAATGAATATTACATATCCAATGTAGATATAGTATAAATGATACTGTTAGTCAATGTACATTGATCTGTGGGAAGGAATCAGTATATTGCAGTGGATCTGATGTAGATATAGTAATAACGATACTGTTATTAAGTGTTTATTACATATCTAATGTAGATATAGTAATCACGATAATGTTACAATCTGTGCATTGATCTGTGGGAGGTGATCAGTATATTAGATTATATCTAAAGAAGATATGGTAATAACGATATTGTTATTAAATGTACATTGGTCTGTGGGATTAAATCAGTATATTACATTACATCTGATGTAGATATAGTAATAATGATATTGTTCTTCAATGTACATTCGTCTGTGGGGTTAAATCAGTATATTAAATTACATCTGATGTAGATATAGTAATAATGATATTGTTATTCAATGTACATTGGTCTGTGGGATTAAATCAGTATATTAAATTTCATCTGATTTAGATATAGTAATAATGATATTGTTATTAAATGTATATTACATATCTAATGTGGATATAGTAATAACGAAGCTATTATTATATGTATATTGATCTGTGGGAAGGGATCAGTATATTACATTATATCTAATGTAGATATAGTAATAATGATATTGTTACCAAAATTACATTGATCTGTGGGAAGGCATCAGTATATTACATTATATCCAATGTAGATATAGTATAAATGATACTGTTATTGAATGTACATTGATCTGTGGGAAGGAAGCAGTATATTGCAGTAGATCTAATGTAGATATAGTAATAACGATGCTGTTATTAAGTGTTTATTACATTTCTAATGTAGATATAGTAATGACGATAATGTTACAATCTGTGCATTGACCTGTGGGAAGGTATCAGTATATTACATTATATCTAATGTAGATAAGTAGTTGTTCTATGCGGATTCTAAATCACTGGCGTCAGCATTTTTTGTAATTTGACACCACACCGTCAGCAGAAATATGATACCCCCCACCCCGACAATATCCACCCCTCTCCCCACCCTATGACCTTGAACTGAAATTTGACACCACCGTCAGCAGAAATATGATACCCCCCACCCCGACAATATCCACCCCTCTCCCCACCCTATGACCTTGAACTGAAATTTGACACCACCGTCAGCAGAAATATGATACCCCCCACCCCGACAATATCCACCCCTCTCCACACCCCATGACCTTGAACTTAAATTTGACACCCCAACCCCATGACAACCCCCCACCCCATAACCTTGAACTGAAATTTGACATCGTCAGCAGAAATATAACACCCTACCCCCACCCTCCATGACCTTGAACTGTTTGTTCTTATCGGAAGGTCACTTTTTCTACGTCTTGAAAATGATTTTTTCTACGTCTTGGAAATGAGTTTTTTGCTGACGCAGCAAATCTGACACTGCAATTCGTGACTATAGAAGGTAGGGGGTTTGCGAAAGTTTCAAGCATACGCAAAACCAAATTGACCATCACCGCAAGCGCATTGTTCGCGAGATTGTATTGTGAAAAGTGAAATATGTATTCTCAAAGTTTCAAAGAGCTTTTTGCCAAAGGAAGCGCCCCGCAAGTTCTACTCAAGCTGAAGAGGCACGCAAAAAAATGACAAAACATCAGGACGACGTGAAGTAAGTGTTCGAAACACATTTCATTTAACGTTGCTGGTATTTATTTGTTCCAATAACATATTTAAACGGTATTTATTTGTTCTAGAATCGCACCACAATTATCATGTCGAATTTTGGGTCGAAAATATCCATTGACGGATTCTTGTACAAAGCATTTGGAAATCGGCATAAATATACTTGGCGACAATTTCTACCCGCAACTCATATTATCAGACAGCCGAAACAACCGCCTGGAGCTGAGCATAGTCACGTGGTCGCTGATTGTAGCCGAAGCGGACAACGTATGCAGCTTCTTTGACGATTCAAAAGATACACGCGACAATATTAATTTTAATGATATAAGTGTTGAATTTGGAGTGCTATATGGCGTAAAAGTAATTAAATTGATTAGCAATGATATATGTATGTGCATGATGAAAAAAACATTTGAGAAAATGGTAATTTTAAATGATTGTATAATTGAAATGCATAATGCATTATATGATAAACTGTATTCGGTGGAACAAAAATTTAAAGAGTTTGTTGCATTAGTTCGGGGATACGGAGATGTAAAAGTGCATGCAGAGGTTGTGCAGCATATCAAAGAAACTGATATTTATGATCCAAATTCAATTATCGATTGTGAATTAGTAGCTTTAGGTATTCAGGCAATAATAACAGCTGCATCAGCAGCATCTTAACAGAGAAAAAAGGATTATGTTACAAATTATGTTAGAAATTATACTTTAATAAATCATAATGTATTGCATCATTTGCAACTTCTCTCTCTACCTATATAAACCCAAACATCCCAGGAAAAATTTCACTTCCTATACGATAGCCGTACGATGTGCATATGTAAATTTGATCTTCGAATTAGCACAAAAAGAATTCGCACCAGATTGGAAAATACTTTTGTCTGCGCGCGTTGCTGGAATATTGTTAGCCAAAGAAGAAAGTAATGGCACCGCGGAAAAGTAACAAGAAGAAGAAGACGAAGTCGCGCAAACTTCCAGTTGCAAAACGTGGGGGATTTCTTCCAGCACTTGTACCTATTTTTGCAGGCCTTTCAGCTTTGGGCACGGTGGCTGGCGGTGCAGCAGGTATCGCCAAGGCAGTCAACGATGCATCTGCAGCACGGAAAACATTAGAGGAAGTGAAACGGCACAATCGTGTTATGGAAGGACATGGACTTTACCTTGCACCATATAAACGGGGAAAAGGAATTAAAGAAAAAAAAAAGAAGCGCTTCGGCAAATTGTAACGCTTCCAAAGGGCGCAATGACAAATGTACAGTTATATAACTTTGCACGAAAGTTGAACTTTCCATATTTTCGAGGTGTTTTCATGCGTACAAATTTACCCTCTAAATCGTTCTTAAACGAATGCGGTATCGTGAATTTAGATAAATCGGAAGGTCCTGGTACACACTGGGTAGCTTACGTAAAGCGGGGTAATTGTGTTAAATATTTCGATTCTTTTGGAAATCTGAGACCACCGACAGAGTTAATAAACTACTTCGGAAAGCATGTAACGATTTTATACAATCACACGCAGTATCAAAAATTCAATACGAGTGTATGTGGACAACTCTGCTTGCATTTTTAGCTGGAAATGTATAAAATAGTTTCAATGCACATAGTCTTCACAGTTGCAAAGATGTCGTTGACGTTTACGTTAAGCGGAAAAAATTCTGTGCTTAGCACTGATTACTTTCCACCTATAGACTTGAAGGATGATAATTACGAACTCGGACTCGTTGATTTTCAAGCTTTCAACACAATACCAAACGTTGACTTTACAAACAATAAATTTTACTTTGATGCCGATGGTGAGATCACGATACCGGATGGTTCGTATGAACTCGAAGCGCTAAATAAATACTTGCAAGAGAAAATAATGGACAAGACAAAAATCATTTTATTTCGTACAAATAACAGCACTTTGAAAAGTGAAATATATAGTGATTATACAATCGATTTTACCAAACCAAATAATATAGGATCGCTTCTCGGGTTTTCTACATATCGCATATTACCGCCGGGGCAATGGCACGAGTCGGATATACCCGTAAATATTATGAAAGTAAATGTGCTGAGGATCGAATGTAATATTACGACTGGCGCGTATAGCAACGGTCAATGTGTTCTGTAATGTCGCGAAGTTCTCCCTCTCACTGAGTTCTCCGCGTACACTTTTTGTATGATTTGTATCTACGTTGTTAGCTAGGTAGAAGTTCTTACTTACCTTTCGCTGGGCGAGGATACCTGTAGAAATAGGTCGTCCTGGTGGATGTAGACGGTAGGGTAGACGTTCGAGTCAAGATCACACACTTCCGATCACAACAAATGTTTATTTTTGGGGAATTTTTGGACCGCTTCAACCTTTGCTGGGTCAGGTTTTACACCGTCTTCTGTAATTATATGGCCCAGGTATGCCACCTCTTTCTTTAAAAATTGGCATTTGTCAGGTTGTAAGCATAAATTTGCTTCTCTAAGCTTCGTCATCATCCTGTTGACCTTTATCTCGTGTTCTTTTAGTGAACTTGCATAAATTACGATGTCATCGATGAACACGAATAGTTCCAGTCCTTGTAATCCGTCTAGGACGTTGTTCATCAGGCGCTGGAATGTGGCTGCAGCATTTTTTAAACCAAAAGGCATTCTGTTGAATTCGAAATGCCCGAATGGTGTTGAAAATGCTGTTTTGTGCTTGTCTTCCGGATGCATTGGTGTTTGATGAAAACTAGATTTTAAATCAAACACGGAGAAGTATTTTGCGCTTCCCACTTGATCCAGGATATCCGTAATGTTAGGTAGCGGATAGGCATCGCTGATCGTTTTCTCATTTAATTTTCTAAAATCAATCACTAATCTCCAGCATTTATTTCCTTGTGAATCTTGCTTTTTTTGGTACTATCCATAAAGGTGAGTTAAAGGTGATGAGGAATGCTTGAATGATTCCTTTTCCCAGGAGATCATTTACTTGGTGATTAATTTCATCTTTCAACGCATGAGGATATCTGTATTGCTTAACATTTACAGGCACCTCATCCGTCGTGATGATCCTGTGATAGATTTTATTCGTTGCTGGAAGTTTATCTCCGTCTATATAAAATCTGTCAGCGTGCTCTTTTACTATATCCTCTACATTAGTGAGTTCTTCTTGATTCAAATGACCTGTTTGTAATATTTTAAGAATTTGCTGAGCTCTTTTAGGTTCTTGATGGAATGTTTCTTCGTTCTGTGGTGCCTCTTCATACTGTTGCAGCTCTACTGCTGGCATTTCGATTTCGATGTCTTCTGCTCCAACGTTGATCGCATACAGAAATGCTATACCATCACGATTCGTGACTACAGCGTTTCCCATATATATTTGTGGGTGAAGCTGTAATTTTGGGACAAAACCAGTTTTTATTTCAGTGTTTGATACTCTTATAGGTATCATGGTTTTTGTCCTAGATGGTATTACCACTGCTGGTTGCTTGAATGGTATTATATTGTTATTTATGATTAGTATAGATTTGGCGTAATTGATGCTGGCTCCACTGCTTTTGAAATACTCTGTTCCTAAAATTCCGTCTTGTTCAATCGGTAGTTCTTCGATGATGTGGAATATGGATTCAGTTTCCAATATCTTTACTTTGATGTATCCTGTTGTATAAATGGAGCTTTTAGTGATTCCATTTAATTGAAAAATTGCATCTGTATTTATAATAATTTCTTTTGAAATTGCTTGTTTTTTAATTATATTAATGTCTGATCCCGTGTCGACCATGAATAAGGCTTGCTGATTTTTGAAACTTTCGCTTACCAGCTCGACACTGGGAGATTTATTTATTTCTCCTAAGTTTAGGTACAAATTTGCCTTTTTACGTACCTGTTGTACTTGAGGAGTTTGCTGGGGTCTCTGGCTCTTGATACGTTCTTGATATGCCTTTTTCCGGCATTCCTGAATTGTATGGCCAATGTTTTGGCAGAATTCACAAATTGGAGGTCTTGCTCGTGTCCAATTTTGACCTTGTCTCTGCGTGGGTTGATTTCTATAGGTTTGAGCTGGCTGCACAAAGTCCTGGGGGACTCCGGGTCTTGCTGGTTGGTCCTTAAACCAGCAAGTTTCCAAGGTGTGCCCGGACCTTTGGCAGTGTTGGCAGTGTTTTGCTGGCCAGCGGGCCCTCGACATTGATTGTCTTTGGAACCGCTGACTGCAGCATACACTGGCGTTATGCCCGTATCCATAGCAGTTGTCGCATTGCTCGGCCGTAGTGAACCCCTGTGATAGCTTAGCTTTGGTCTGGCTTTCTATATTTTCTGCCTCGGCTACAATTGCTGCACTGATTGCTTCGTCAAGGCTGTTGAAGTTTTGATTTTTCATTCGGTTATATACCTCCTGTTTTAAACCGGTGAGGAAAGCTTTAATTGTATTAGTTTCCGACGACCGGTTGTATCCTTCGATGTTGTCTGGGAATTCTAACTCGTTGCAGCTTTTAATTTGTAGTAGAAGTCCTGAGACGCGGCTGCCGTAGTCTACGACTGCCTCAGTTGGACCCTGTGCGATCCTTGCCATGTCGCCGCATAGCTGCATCGAAGTGAAGAGTGGTGCGAACCGTGATTTTATTACGGCAATCAGTTCCTCGATGGTGTCGTAGTCTCCGTTTAGTACCACTCTTGCTGCTTGTCCGTAGAATTTGTTCTTGATTAATTGTACCAATCCATACTCAGCATTCGGAGAGATTATATTCTTCGCTTTGAAACAGCTCTTTGCAAACTGATAGACTGGTATGTTGCGGCCGTTGAATGCTGGTACGATGTCTGCTGCATCGCGAATACTGATCGGTCGGCTTCCTTCAGTCGATCCGTTGGCTGATCCGCTGGCTGATGCGCTGGCTGGTTGATCGGCTATTCCATTTGGCATCTTGATTCTTGCTTATTAATATAGTATATATGTATGTGTATTATGTATTATATATTTGCCTTTTTTTTTTTCTCCCCCTTTTTTTTTTTTCTTTTTTTTATATATATTCTTGTACTTTACTCTTTATTTGTATTTGTCTGTTTCTAGGCTAACCATTAATGTCCGCAGAGATACGATTTCTCTTTACCACTCGAACTATCCCACCGCTGTCACCAAATTTTTATTAACTATAACTACGTGTAACGACCCAGAGTGAGTACGTCACTGCACCGACTTGTAGGGAGAGCGGTTCCCTTAGAAGGCGACTCGTAATAAATGTGTTAAGGATTTTAGGTTCGTGTGGTGTGCGGTTAAGGAGTGAAATCCAAACACTAATGTGCTAGAAACTGAATGAAAATATGTTTATTCAAGAATGAAAGGTAAGTGAATATTGAATTATAATACAAAGTTGCTAGTATCACAATAAGTGCGGCTAGAAATAGGAATACAATAAGAAATTATAATTAGTTCGCCCTAGATTGGGAATACAATTGAAAAATATGTAATTAGTAATTAATATGTAAGTAAAAATTAATAATTGTAATTAATCGATTAGCGCTAACGCAAATGCGGCGTGGTCTTCTTCTACAGTCAACACTCTGTTTGTTTTCAACAATAATTATGGAAACTAAACTCCAGAGGTTTGTGCTAGACTATTGGAATCAAGTTAACCCTTCCTACAGGTCGCAATCGGTTTCTGGTTATACCAGAGCCGTGTTAAACGCAGGCCGTTCAAGGAGCTCCGCTCCTCGCTAGCTCTTTACACTTGAGTGTTGGCTTAGCGTAACACCTGTGTAACACGTTGCGCACCGCGAATAGGAGGTCCACTGTTCCGTAGTCCTGCACGCCACCAGTGGAATAGTAGAAATTAGCTATAGCTCGCGCTCTATCGCTGCCTAGACAGTTCAGCGCAAGCTCTTCTCTACTAATCAGAGTGTTGTCTGTTTCAGACCGAGGTCTGAGAAGATCTGCGATGAAACTGTGCGGAACGCCTCTATTTATACTCAGATTTTGCTGAGTCGGCACTTTTTTTCCGCATAGAGTTCTTGGGGTAGCTGGGTTTTTCCCGTCACGTGGTGGTCCAGCATCCCCACTCTAGAATACTACCCCACCGTATGGTTACTGGGGTTGCGCTCGCGCGTGCGCGGTCGGACGTCGATAATTTATCGGTAAACTGTTTTACCGTCCGACTTATCGACTAAACCTTTATCGATCAATTCAACAGACTCGGTTATCGACGAAATGAAAATGTTTATTACAACAATTTATACATTAAATATTAACAATAAAAATAAAATAAAATATTCTGTATAAAAAAAAAAAATTGGTTATAATAAAGAAAAATAAAATTAAAAAGATATTGTGTTAAATTCTTGGGTCGTTACAGCTTCCCCCGCGCGTTTGTCTCTTGTCCTCAAGAGACAAATGTTTTTTCTTTTTATGTTGCACAGGGCGCAGCAACACTTCTCCTCGTTGTTCCTCGGGGAGGCTGATAAAATGCCAAAATAGCGCATGACTTGTCCATGTTCTCGTCTTGGGTCTGTCTTTTCTGAATTTTTATAAATTCTCCAATCAAACTCCGGAACGTTTATTGTAATCAACTTCCACTGTGGTGGTGGTGGCGGTGTTGGTGGTGGTGTTGGTGGTGGTGTTTCTTTTATCAACACTTCTTCTTGCGCTGTCATCTTTGAAATTTTTTTTTTTTTTGCACAAAAGAAATAATTAATAAATGAAATAAATTACTCGGAGTATAATTTTACCTCTCTAAACTCTTTTAAAGCTCTTTTTAGCTTTCTTAATCGTTCGCGTTTTCCTGCGCGTCTTACCATTTTTGCTTTCTATGAATTGAATGTAGCAGCGCATGCGTAGCGTCGCTTCGTATATCTCTGTCTCTCGCTCTTAGTTTCTGTCTCTTTCTATCTTTTTTCTATGTAATATGGCGGACTTGCGAGTCTGCGCATTAATACTTCGAACGAAATAAAAATGTTCCGAGCGAATTGAAAATGTTTTTGTAGGATTTGAAATAAATTTACTCGTCTATGGAACAAAAATGGTTATATATTTAAAAAAAGAAATCTTATATTACAATAGGTTTTTAAATTTATTCGTAAATTTTATCCAGACAGAATATTTCTGGTTCATGTGCAGGTAACATGTACCCTTCGTTGTACGTTTCTATTAGTTCATTATCCATATTTGCAACTGCATTACGACAATCGGTGCAGGCTATTGCTGGTCGTAAGCTGGCAATGGTTTGTCTACATGAAACACATGTAGTCTGTCTTACGCTCTCCTCTACTTTAATAAAATGATGGACTCCTATGTGGAACCAATGCTTCGCTGCTTGTTCTACTGTTCTTAACGCACATTCGGTGCATAAGCGTCCCATTCTCGGATTAAATATATATTCAAATGCAATTGTGTTATCTCTCACACACAATGCATTTGCGACATTTGGAATTTGTTGTGTCATTTTCCTGCAACGGAAGTTATTTATTATAAGATACTGAAAATCTTAAATTGTATCATCTATGCTTACTCTTTTCTCTTTTTGAACAATCTTTCTTCTTTTTTTCTTTCTTTCCTTTACTCTTTCTACTATTTTGTTCAGATAGCGTCACTCTTACGTGCTTTCTTTTAATGTACTTTGCACAATATGGCGGCAGGTTTAAAATTTTGTATGTGCGCATGCGCATGTTCCGAAAATTATATAGACTAGTATATCGATTTTTATTTTTGATCTATGTTGTAGACTGGTCGATAGGCCCTCTTTAGTCGATCCTTGTGAACTATCCTAGTCTTTTTGGGACCTATCTGCAATTCTATCTTATTCTTTTCTATGTTTCTTAAAACTTTGCACGGTCCTGTATATTCTTTTTGTAGTTTACTTTTTCTTGGTGGGTTTAATAACATAACTTCTTCTCCTGTTTTATAATTAATTGGTCGTATTTTTCTATCGTAGTAGTATTTCTGTCTGTATTTTGATTGTTCTAGATTTGTTTTTGCTGTTTGCCTAATTTTATGTAAATTTTGTAATAGTTTGTCTACATAATCTGGGTATGTATCTAAACTGTCAGTAGGTGTAAATTTTGATGGTAGTCTTGCTTTTTTTCCATATACCAGTTCATGAGGTGTGAATTTTGTCCCCTCATGAACGCTTGTGTTGTATGAAAACATTGCTTGTTGTAGCCATTCATCCCAGTGTTCTTGTTTAGATATATAGTGTTTCAAGTACTCAATTAGAACGTGATGGCTTCTTTCCAGGGACCCGTTTGACTGAGGATGGAAGGATGATGTACGGTACGTTTGGATGTGGAAGATTTTAGCTAGCTTCTTAATAAGTGAGGATGTAAAGCATGTTCCCTGATCGGTGAGGATAGCTTTAGGACTGCCGAATTGGCATATGAACGAGTTGGTGAATGTTCTTGCGACGTCCTCTGATGTAGCTGATACAAGTGGAACTGCGACGGAGTACTTGGTCAAGTTGTCCTGTATGGTGAGGATGTAACTGTATCCTTTTTGTGTCATAGGTAAGGGTCCAAGAATATCTAAAGACACCTTATCGAATGCGTCTGAAGGAGTGTCTGTGATAACCATAGGCTCCTTATTCTTCATCCTTACTAGCTTGGTTCTTTGGCAACTGATGCATGATCTGATATAATCGGTAATTTCTCTCTTCATGTTTTTCCAATAATACTTGTTCCTGATCCTGAGGTAAGTTTTTCTAATTCCTTTGTGTCCTGCAACTGTGCTTTCATGATTTGCTTTAATTATACTTCTTCTTTCGTCTTTAGGTGGAGTTTGGATTGTCCCTTTGCAGATGATGATGTTGATGTTTGAATCTGCAAAGATTACTTGAAGAATTGCTTTTAACCCTTGCTTGTCTGGCATGCTGCATTCCTGGATTCCTTTTTGAACTAACATGTGATGAAGAGCTTTAATTTTGTGTGGTAAATTTTCTTTATAATCTACTAATACTCCAAAAATTAACTTATTTTTAATTTTATATTCTGTGATACTGTCTTGTGGTTTAGAAATTTTAATCTTTTCATTTTCTATTAACTGTTTTGACTGGTAATCTTCAGGTTGTCCTTCTTTATTAATGAATATTACTGCTGTACCTCTTTTCATCCATAACTGGTCTTCGGTTTCTTCTATTTTAAATATGACTGGTTTATTGCTAATTATTTTTGGTTTAATTTGTTTAATTGTAGACGGTTGTTCGGTTTTTCCTTTTTTAATTTTTATAGGTGTGATAGGAGCTGATAATGTGTCACTTGAGGTTTCTTTTTCTACTTTTCTTTTTATTATAGGAGACCTTTCTCTTGTGCTTGAAGAGGAATCGATTCTGGGTGGTTCTTTGAAGATATGTTTAGGTAATATCGTTTCTTCATTGTATTCTTCTATTTCATCTCCAATTATTACAGGTTCTTGAACTATAAGTCGTTTCTGTGGGATGATGTATTTCTTTTCTTCTGGTGGTTGATGTACATCAACTGTAATTTGCTGTTCATTAGGTTTTCTTTTTTTCTTGATTTCTTCAGAAGAGTATGTTTTTATTCGTTTTCTTGGTTTTGATTTTGGTGGTTCTTCAGATACATCAGTTTCGTAATACTGAGATTCATCTGAACTTGTATAGTCTTCTTTTATCCTTTTTCTTGCTGTACTTCCTCTTTGAGATGGGCTTCTCTCTCGTATGTTATCTTTTCGGTATCTTTTCCTTATTTCAACATCTGTGGAGTCATCTCGTGGTCGTGTTAAATGTTTGTGGCTGATTTTCCTCTTTTTAATTTCTCGTGAACTTGACGAGGTTGTTGGCCTTGGTCTTCTTGGATATTGATGCCATTCTTTCTTCCTTTTATGATTTTCAGACTCAGTTGTAGTTGTTGGTCTCGTTCTAGTTGGATACTGATGTGTTTCTTTTTTCTTTTTAAATTCCCTAGATTCTGACGTCGTTGTTTGTCTAGGGCGAGTGGGATATTGATGCCACTCCTTCCTTTTTTTGTGCTTGCCTGATTCTGAGGTGGTCGTTGTTTGTCTGGGGCGAGTGGGATATTGATGCCACTCTTTCCTTTTCTTACGCTTTTTTCTTTGATCCAGACGTAGATGAGTGCAGCCTTTTCGCATTTATTTGTAGAGCATTTATATCTTCGACAGGATTTCTGGATAGAGCATCAGCGTTCATGTTTTGCTTGCCTGGTTTGTATTTAATTTCGTAATCGTATTCGCTTAATCTTAGTTTCCATCTCATGAGTCTTGATGTTGGATCTGAGAGACTGTTTAACCAGATTAAAGGTTTGTGATCTGTGATTAAATAGAATTTTCTGCCGAAAATATATGGTCTGAAATGATTTATTGCGAATATTACAGCAAGTAATTCCCTTTCTGTTGCGGAGTATTGTGTTTCCGGCTTATTCATTACTCTTGATGCGTATGCTACTGGCTGATCTTTTCCTATTTCTCCTTGACTTAGGACCGCTCCTACTGCTGTTCCGGATGCGTCAGTGGTTATATTAAATGGTCTCTCAAAGTCAGGATATTGTAGGATTGGCTTTTCGCATAATACGTTTCTTAAAAATTCGAAAGCTTGCTGTTGCTGGTTGGACCATTCGAATTTTTGCTCCTTCTTCGTCAAGTCAGACAATGGTTTAGCTATTTTAGAGAAGTCTTTAATGAAACGTCTATAATATCCGCACAATCCTAGGAACTGTCTGATATTTTTGACAGTCTTCGGAACGGGGAATTTTTGGACCGCTTCAACCTTTGCTGGGTCAGGTTTTACACCGTCTTCTGTAATTATATGGCCCAGGTATGCCACCTCTTTCTTTAAAAATTGGCATTTGTCAGGTTGTAAGCATAAATTTGCTTCTCTAAGCTTCGTCATCATCCTGTTGACCTTTATCTCGTGTTCTTTTAGTGAGCTTGCATAAATTACGATGTCATCGATGAACACGAATAGTTCCAGTCCTTGTAATCCGTCTAGGACGTTGTTCATCAGGCGCTGGAATGTGGCTGCAGCATTTTTTAAACCAAAAGGCATTCTGTTGAATTCGAAATGCCCGAATGGTGTTGAAAATGCTGTTTTGTGCTTGTCTTCCGGATGCATTGGTGTTTGATGAAAACTAGATTTTAAATCAAACACGGAGAAGTATTTTGCGCTTCCCACTTGATCCAGGATATCCGTAATGTTAGGTAGCGGATAGGCATCGCTGATCGTTTTCTCATTTAATTTTCTAAAATCAATCACTAATCTCCAGCATTTATTTCCTTGTGAATCTTGCTTCTTTGGTACTATCCACAAGGGGGAGTTAAATGGTGATGATGAATGTTTAATGATTCCTTTTTCCAGGAGATCATTTACTTGGTGATTGATTTCATCTTTCAACGCATGAGGATATCTGTATTGCTTAACATTTACAGGCACCTCATCCGTCGTGATGATCCTGTGGTAGATTTTATTCGTTGCTGGAAGTTTATCTCCGTCTATATAAAATCTGTCAGCGTGCTCTTTTACTATATCCTCTACATTAGTGAGTTCTTCTTGATTCAAATGACCTGTTTGTAATATTTTAAGAATTTGCTGAGCTCTTTTAGGTTCTTGATGGAATGTTTCTTCGTTCTGTGGTGCCTCTTCATACTGTTGCAGCTCTACTGCTGGCATTTCGATTTCGATGTCTTCTGCTCCAACGTTGATCGCATACAGAAATGCTATACCATCACGATTCGTGACTACAGCGTTTCCCATATATATTTGTGGGTGAAGCTGTAATTTTGGGACAAAACCAGTTTTTATTTCAGTGTTTGATACTCTTATAGGTATCATGGTTTTTGTCCTAGATGGTATTACCACTGCTGGTTGCTTGAATGGTATTATATTGTTATTTATGATTAGTATAGATTTGGCGTAATTGATGCTGGCTCCACTGCTTTTGAAATACTCTGTTCCTAAAATTCCGTCTTGTTCAATCGGTAGTTCTTCGATGATGTGGAATATGGATTCAGTTTCCAATATCTTTACTTTGATGTATCCTGTTGTATAAATGGAGCTTTTAGTGATTCCATTTAATTGAAAAATTGCATCTGTATTTATAATAATTTCTTTTGAAATTGCTTGTTTTTTAATTATATTAATGTCTGACCCCGTGTCGACCATGAATAAGGCTTGCTGATTTTTGAAACTTTTGCTTACCAGCTCGACACTGGGAGATTTATTTATTTCTCCTAAGTTTAGGTACAAATTTGCCTTTTTACGTACCTGTTGTACTTGAGGAGTTTGCTGGGGTCTCTGGCTCTTGATACGTTCTTGATATGCCTTTTTCCGGCATTCCTGAATTGTATGGCCAATGTTTTGGCAGAATTCACAAATTGGAGGTCTTGTTCGTGTCCAATTTTGACCTTGTCTCTGCGTGGGTTGATTTCTATAGGTTTGAGCTGGCTGCACAAAGTCCTGGGGGACTCCGGGTCTTGCTGGTTGGTCCTTAAACCAGCAAGTTTCCAAGGTGTGTCCGGACCTTTGGCAGTGTTGGCAGTGTTTTGCTGGCCAGCGGGCCCTCGACATTGATTGTCTTTGGAACCGCTGACTGCAGCATACACTGGCGTTATGCCCGTATCCATAGCAGTTGTCGCATTGCTCGGCCGTAGTGAATCCCTGTGATAGCTTAGCTTTGGTCTGGCTTTCTATATTTTCTGCCTCGGCTACAATTGCTGCACTGATTGCTTCGTCAAGGCTGTTGAAGTTTTGATTTTTCATTCAGTTATATACCTCCTGTTTTAAACCGGTGAGGAAAGCTTTAATTGTATTAGTTTCCGACGATCGGTTGTATCCTTCGATGTTATCTGGGAATTCTAACTCGTTGCAGCTTTTAATTTGTAGTAGAAGTCCTGAGACGCGGCTGCCGTAGTCCCACGACTGCCTCAGTTGGACCCTGTGCGATCCTTGCCATGTCGCCGCATAGCTGCATCGAAGTGAAGAGTGGTGCGAACCGTGATTTTATTACGGCAATCAGTTCCTCGATGGTGTCGTAGTCTCCGTTTAGTACCACTCTTGCTGCTTGTCCGTAGAATTTGTTCTTGATTAATTGTACCAATCCATACTCAGCATTCGGAGAGATTATATTCTTCGCTTTGAAACAGCTCTTTGCAAACTGATAGACTGGTATGTTGCGGCCGTTGAATGCTGGTACGATGTCTGCTGCATCGCGAATACTGATCGGTCGGCTTCCTTCAGTCGATCCGTTGGCTGATCCGCTGGCTGATGCGCTGGCTGGTTGATCGGCTATTCCGTTTGGCATCTTGATTCTTGCTTATTAATATAGTATATATGTATGTGTATTATGTATTATATATTTGCCTTTTTTTTTTTCTCCCCTTTTTTTTTTTTCTTTTTTTTATATATATTCTTGTACTTTACTCTTTATTTGTATTTGTCTGTTTCTAGGCTAACCATTAATGTCCGCAGAGATACGATTTCTCTTTACCTCTCGAACTATCCCACCGCTATCACCAAATTTTTATTAACTATAACTACGTGTAACGACCCAGAGTGAGTACGCCACTGCACCGACTTGTAGGGAGAGCGGTTCCCTTAGAAGGCGACTCGTAATAAATGTGTTAAGGATTTTAGGTTCGTGTGGTGTGCGGTTAAGGAGTGAAATCCAAACACTAATGTGCTAGAAACTGAATGGAAATATGTTTATTCAAGAATGAAAGGTAAGTGAATATTGAATTATAATACAAAGTTGCTAGTATCACAATAAGTGCGGCTAGAAATAGGAATACAATAAGAAATTATAATTAGTTCGCCCTAGATTGGGAATACAATTGAAAAATATGTAATTAGTAATTAATATGTAAGTAAAAATTAATAATTGTAATTAATCGTTAGCGCTAACGCAAATGCGGCGTGGTCTTCTTCTACAGTCAACACTCTGTTTGTTTTCAACAATAATTATGGAAACTAAACTCCAGAGGTTTGTGCTAGACTATTGGAATCAAGTTAACCCTTCCTACAGGTCGCAATCGGTTTCTGGTTATACCAGAGCCGTGTTAAACGCAGGCCGTTCAAGGAGCTCCGCTCCTCGCTAGCTCTTTACACTTGAGTGTTGGCTTAGCGTAACACCTGTGTAACACGTTGCGCACCGCGAATAGGAGGTCCACTGTTCCGTAGTCCTGCACGCCACCAGTGGAATAGTAGAAATTAGCTATAGCTCGCGCTCTATCGCTGCCTAGACAGTTCAGCGCAAGCTCTTCTCTACTAATCAGAGTGTTGTCTGTTTCAGACCGAGGTCTGAGAAGATCTGCGATGAAACTGTGCGGAACGCCTCTATTTATACTCAGATTTTGCTGAGTTGGCACTTTTTTTCCGCATAGAGTTCTTGGGGTAGCTGGGTTTTTCCCGTCACGTGGTGGTCCAGCATCCCCACTCTAGAATACTACCCCACCGTATGGTTACTGGGGTTGCGCTCGCGCGTGCGCGGTCGGACGTCGATAATTTATCGGTAAACTGTTTTACCGTCCGACTTATCGACTAAACCTTTATCGATCAATTCAACAGACTCGGTTATCGACGAAATGAAAATGTTTATTACAAAAATTTATACATTAAATATTAACAATAAAAATAAAATAAAATATTCTGTATAAAAAAAAAAATTGGTTATAATAAAGAAAAATAAAATTAAAAAGATATTGTGTTAAATTCTTGGGTCGTTACATTAGTATACGCATTACGGATCAAAACGATAATCTGATAAATTTCCGTGGAGAAGAATTGACAGTGAGGCTTCATATTAGGCGGTGTAAAAAATAACATGAATATAAACATAATAATCAATGGCCTGTTGAACGGCACGAACGGCTCGAACGGCCAGCGAACGTTTCGAACGGCTCGAACGGCTCGAACGGCCCGCGAACGGCTCGTTGAAAGGCTCAAACGGCTTGCCGTTGAACGGCTCGAACGGCCCGCTGAACGGCTCGAACGGCTCGAACGGCCCGCCGAACGGCTCGAACGGCTCGAACGGCTCGAACGGCTCGAACGGCTCGAACGGCCCGTTGAACGGCTCGAACGGCCCGTTGAACGGCTCGAACGGCCCGTTGAACGGCTCGAACGGCTTTCCGTTGAACGGCTCGAACGGCTCGAACGGCCAGCTGAACGGCTCGAACGGCTCGTTGAACGGCTCGAACGGCTCGAACGGCCCGTTGAACGGCTCGAACGGCTCGCTGAACAGCTCGAACGGCATGCTGAACATTTTACGGCAGCTGCAGTAAGGATAATCATGTAAAAACGATAACAATTATACAATCATTCAGTAGAGGGAATATATCCAAATCGGACACATCGCAAGAGCACATCGTCAAACGCTCCGACGACGCGACCGTTTAATATACGTTATATATCCGTTCATTTAATCGCCTTTCAAGAGAACAAGCGGCACTTATGCTAAACATTACTAGAAATAATGCTGTTGTACACAGATGCTAAAACTCAACCGATCAACAATCCGCCGAATGCATTATTGAGCACCCCGTTGAACGAGTTGCTGAAAGGATCGTTAGAAAATGGATGGAACCAGAACTTCAATCACAAACGCACAAATTGTACTTGCAGCAGCAGCAATTACCACGGTTGCAGGAATAATAATCATGTATTAAACGGTGATGACTCTTTACAATCATTTAGTAAGTACAATATCTCCACACTGAACACATCGCAAGATTTGAGCGACAAAAACATGCAATTTCTGCAATCGTTGGGTTTTGTGATTAAGAAACGAAAATGATGGACCCATTGAACATTGCCAGTTTACCGATTTCTGACGATCGAATTACAAAGATCGAATTACATAGTTACAGCCCATACGCCAACACAACGTTCGGAAACAATGATGAAATACGAATTCCCATTCAACAACAAGATTTGTACACGTTTCCTAGTGAGAGTTACCTTTACGTCGAAGGAAAACTCATTCTCAACGATGAGAATGTTGCAGGAACTTCAGTTGGACTAGAAATGAATTGCGCAGCATTTATGTTTGATGAAATTCGATATGAATTAAACGGCGTGGAGATCGATCGTTGTAAAAACGTTGGAATAACAACTATGATAAAAAATGGAGTATCGTTGACAACGACAAAATCAAAAATGCTTGAAAACGCTGGTTGGATAGACATACCCAATGCAGGAGGCTACTTTGACTTTTGTGTTCCTCTAAATATGCTGCTCGGTTTCTGCGAAGATTACAAACGAATAGTGATTAATGCGCATCATGAATTGATTCTGATTCGATCGCGAGACGACAAAAATGCTCTTTATGGAACAGATGGTGCAAAGTACACGCTGCAATTATACAAAGTACAGTGGAGGATGCCACATGTCACGCTCGAAGAAAGACACAAACTTTCATTGTTGCGTATCCTTGAAAACGGTCAAACGATAATTATGAGTTACCGTTCCTGGGACTTATACGAGTATCCAATGTTACAAGCAACCACTAAACGTACATGGAGCATTAAAGCAGCTACGCAATTAGAAAAACCGCGATATGTAATATTTGCATTACAAACGGATAAAAAAAATAAGCTCAATAGACATATCACCAAATTTGATGACTGCAAACTCACCAATTTTCGATTGTATTTAAATTCGGAATCATATCCGTATGACAATTTGAATCTTGACTTTAATAAAAATAGATACTCTGTCCTTTACGACATGTATGCAAAATTCAGAAAGTCATATTACGGAGCAATGTGCAGTAATGGTGATGACGCAGCTCTATACGATAAGATACTCTTTTTCGGCTACGGCCCATTCGTTGTCATTGATTGCTCGCATCAGAACGAATCGATAAAAAGCGCTACAATCGATGTAAGAATCGATTTTGAGTGTAGTGAAAACGTTCCTGAAAATACTAGCGCCTACTGTTTGATCATTCACGATCGTATCGTGCAGTACAATCCACTGACCAATGTAGTGCGCAAACTCTCTTAAGTGAAAGAGGGTTTATATGATCATTCCGCAGTAAAAGCGGTCATTTTTCGCCACAAATTCAACTAATCAAAATGAATGTACCAACATTCGTGGACATTCAAGGCTTCAAAAGCGATACGAACGAATTTTTCGTAAAGGAACTTGCTATCTTCCAGAATGGGAATCGTGTACAATGTTTCATCTTTGCGCCACCATTTGCTAAGAAAAAATTGTCGAAAGCAGAATTAAGACAAATAAAATGGTTGACGCAAAATCATCACGGTTTTGAGTGGGACGATGGTACCGTGCCGTATTCATGCCTTAATTTCATGCCGATTCCGAGTTGTTACAACATGTAAGATATCCGGCAGATTAATCTCAGATTGTGTTGGCGGTTTTCATTGTTAGAAATGGAGGGAGATGTTTCCCCTGTTTGCTTTATAAGCGTATCAGCGCAGCGTTTTCGTTATTCAAAATGAACTTCACAAACAACCAATTCCTTGCTCTGCAGGCGTTCATCGCCTCTCAGCGTAAGTAGTTTTTTCAATAATTACTTTTAGCGCGTAAATTTCATTTATTTTTAATTCGTTTTTGTTAACAGCCGCTACCTTAAGGAGTTTAGGATTTGTAAGGAAGAAAGACCTCCGAAATGTTCGGCGGGAGCGGGCGGAGAGGCGACGGAACGCTGAAAAGATATGGGCGGACGCCGCATTCGATTTGCGGCAATTGTTCCGCGAGGAGCTTGATGTGAGTTACTTGCACGTTTTTGTTTTATTTGATTTTTTTACTATGTATTAATGTATGTTTTATTTTATCTGTTATAGCCGGATTGGTGATAGGAGGAAAAATTAAAAAACATATGAATAATAATAATAATAATAAAGTACAAGTATATCCAATATTAATTACTAATTATTATATTAATTACTCCAATATTTAATTGGAATTACTCTTTTAATTATATTAATTACTATCGTCATTACTATATCTACGTTAGATATGTAATATACATTTTCATATACTGATTCCATCCCACAGATCAATGTACATTGAATAACAGTATCATATATACTATATCTACATTGGATATAATATAATATACTGATCCGTTCCCACAGATTAATGTAATTTTGGTAACAATATCATTATTACTATATCTACATTAGATATAATGTAATATACTGATCCCTTCCCACAGATCAATGTACAGTAAAAACTCGATAAGTGTAACTATTACGGGTCCGCTCCGCAACTCTTATGGGATAGGAGAATCGTTTCTCGAATTTGATTATAGTTTGCCGACACCGTCGAACGTAGAAAGAGTCAGTAGCTAAAAACGAAAGAGGGACTGAGACCGGAATTTATTGCCTTCGTTTAAATGCCCCGTGTCAGTGTGACCATACTAATGCACAGAATAAAATTGTTTATTTTATATTTTTTGTTAATAAAAATTTCACTATCATGTGGAGGAGATTTTCCTGATTAAAATGAAGCTAAACACGATATAAATCGGTCAACATTTAGTGGTATAATATTGAGTTAAATGTTGTACTTGCGAGTCTTTCTCTCTTTCTTTATCCTTCTTGCGCTATCCTTTTCTATGTTCGGAAACATCAAAGAACGACGGATTCGAGTTACTGGTACATTTATCGAATAGGAGGTAGCTAATTCTCAAACGGGACGCTTCCACTGTTCCATAAATGATCACAAACGGCAACACTTATAAGATAGGAGGTTTCATTAGCTACCTCTATCCGATAAATGTACCACCGCTGACCTTGCAAGGATACGAACGAACTTTTTGGAGCTGCCATTAATACCTATTTCGATTCCCTTACTCCACTGAGACATTTCACTCGATCAAGACAGTAACAATGAAAGTGAACAGGACAGTGATAATGAAGACGAACACAACATACAATCACCACAAGAACAAATAAAATACAAGTTACAGTGTTTAAAATACCACATCATGCGAGCAAGCTGTTTAACAACAGAATTACAAGATCTTACTTCTTCATAGGAAAACATACATATTAAGGTAAGGGTGAAATTGCAATGTTTCTTATTTCGTATTTTTCACTGAATCTTACAACCTAAATATAAACCGATTTATATCGTCTTTAGCTTCATTTTAATCAGCAAAATCTCCCCCACATGATAGTAAAATTTTTATTAACAAAAAGTATAAAATAAAAAACTTTTTTATATGCATTAGTGTTGTCACACTGACACGGGGCATTTAAACGAAGGCGACGAAGGCAACACAGATCTCTAAAGGAAGCCACTACGTCTCCGATTACACTTCGACTCGCTGGTCGAAGGGGGATCCCCCTAGTGGTGGGGATAAAAATGTATCATTTATCGAATAGACTCAAGTGAGCATTTATCGAGTTTTCACTGTACATATAATAACAGTTTCGTTATTACTATGTCTACAATAGATATATACTGATACCTTCCCACAGATCAATGTACATATAATAACAGTTTCGTTATTACGACATCTACAATAGATATAATGTAATATACTGATACCTTCCTACAGATCAATGTACATATAATAACAGTTTCGTTATTACTATATCTACATTAGATATGTAATATACATTTAATAACAATATCATTATTACTATATCTACATCAGATGAAATTCAATACACTGATTTTATCCCACAGTCCAATGTACATTTAATAACAATATCATTATTACTATATCTACATTAGATATAATGTAATATAATGATACCTTCCCACCGATCAATTTACATATAATGGCAGTATCGTTATTACTATATCTACATTAGATATGTAATATACATTTAATAACAATATCATTATTACTATATCTACATCAGATGTAATGTAATATACTGATTTAATCCCACAGACGAATGTACATTTAATAACAATATCATTATTACTATATCCTCATTAGATATAATGTAATAAACACTTAATAACGGTATCGTTATTACTGTATCTACATTAGATCTACTGCAATATACTGATTCCTTCCCACAGATCAATGTACATTGAATAACAGTATCATTTATACTATATGTACATTGGATATAATGTAATACACAGATGCCTTCCCACAGATCAATGTAATTTTGGTAACAATATCATTATTACTATATCAACATTAGATATAATGTAATATACTGATCCCTTCTCACAGATCAATGTACATATAATAACAATTTCGTTATTACTATATCTACATTAGATATGTAATATTCATTTAATAACAATATCGTTATTACTATATCTACACCAGATGAAATTTAATATACTGATTTAATCCCACAGACCAATGTACATTTAATAACAATACCGTTATTACTATATCTACATCAGATGAAATTTAATATACTGATTTTATCCCACAGACCAATGTACATTTAATAACAATACCGTTATGACTATATCTACATCAGATGAAATTTAATATACTGATATAATCCCACAGACCAATGTACATTGAATACCAGTATGATTTATACTATATCGACATTGGATATAATGTAATATACTGATACCTTCCCACATATCAGTGTACATATAATGGCAGTATCGTTATTACTATATCATTATTAATATATCTACATCAGATGTAATGTAACATACTGATTTATTCCCACAGACCAATGTACATTTAATAACAACATTATTATTACTATATCTGCATTAGATATAATGTAATATTCTGATTCCTTCCCACAGATCAATGTAATTTTGGTAACAATATCATTATTACTATATCTACATTAGATATAATGTAATATACTGATTCCTAACCCCTGATCAATGTACATATAATAACAGTTTCGTTATTACTATATCTAAAATAGATATAATGTAATATACTGATTCCTTCCCACAGATCAATGTACATATAGTAACAGTTTCGTTATTACTATATCTACATTAGATATGTCATATACATTTAATAACGATATCATTATTACTATATCTACATCAGATGAAATTTAATATACTGATTTAATCCCACAGACCAATGTACATTTAATAACAATATCGTTATTACTATATCTACATTAGATATAATGTAACATACTGATCCCCTCCCACTGATCAATGTACATATAATAACTGTTTCGTTATTACTATATCTACATTAAATATAATTTAATATACTGACTTAATCCCACAGACCAATGTACATTTAATAACAATATCATTATTACTATATCTTCATTAGATATAATGTAATATACTGATCCCTTCCCACAGATCAATGTACATATAATAACAGTTTCGTTATTACTATGTCCACAATAGATATAATGTAATATACTGATACCTTCCCACAGATCAATGTACATATAATAACAGTATCGTTATTACTATATCTACATTAGATACGTAATATACATTTAATAAGAATATCATTATTACTATATCTACATCAGATGAAATTTAATATACTGACTTAATCCCACAGACCAATGTACATTTAATAACAATACCATTATTACTATATCTACATCAGATGTAATTTAATATACTGATTTAATCCCACAGACCAATGTACATTGAATAACAATACCATTATTACTATATCTACATCAGATGTAATGTAATATACTGATTTATTCCCACAGATCAATGTACATTTAATAACAATATCACTATTACTACATGTTCATTAGATATAATGTAATATACTGATCACTTCCCACAGATCAATGCACAGATTGTAACATCATCGTCATTACTATATCTACATTAGATATGTAATAGACACTTAATAACAGTATCGTTATTACTATATCTACATTAGATATGTAATATACATTTTATAACAGTATCCTTATTACTATATCTACATCAGATGAAATTTAATATACTGATTTAATCCCACAGTCCAATGTACACTTAATAACAATATCATTATTACTATATCTACATTAGATATAATGTAATATAATGATCCCTTCCCACCGATCAATGTACATATAATAACAGTTTCGTTATTACTATGTCCACAATAGATATAATGTAATATACTGATACCTTCCCACAGATCAATGTACATATAGTAACAGCATCGTTATTACTACATCTACATTAGATATGTAACATACATTTAATAACAATATCATTATTACTATATCTACAACAGACGAAATTTAATATACTGATTTAATCCCACAGACCAATGTACATTTAATAACAA
The DNA here is from genome assembly GCF_907164935.1 of Osmia bicornis bicornis. Lineage (NCBI taxonomy): Eukaryota > Metazoa > Arthropoda > Insecta > Hymenoptera > Megachilidae > Osmia > Osmia bicornis. Next base: position 142,257 of record NW_025791318.1, read on the forward strand.
TACCATTATTACTATATCTACATCAGATGTAATTTAATATACTGATTTAATCCCACAGATCAATGTACATAAATAACAGTTTCGTTATTACCATATCTACATTAGATATAATGTAATATACTGATACCTTCCCACAGATCAATGTACATATAATAACAGCATCGTTATCACTATATCTACATTAGATATAATGTAATGTAATGATCCCTTCCCACCGATCAATTTACATATAATGGCAGTATCGTTATTACTATATCTACATTAGATATGTAATATACATTTAATAACAATATCATTATTACTATATCTTCATTAGATATAATGTAATATACTGATCATTTCCCACAGATCAATGCACAGATTGTATCATTATCGTCATTACTATAACTATATTAGATACGTAATAAACACTTAATAACAGTATCGTTATTACTGTATCTACATTAGATGCACTGCATTATACTGATTCCTTCCCACAGATCAATGTACATTGAATACCAGTATGATTTATACTATATCGACATTGGATATAATGTAATATACTGATACCTTCCCACATATCAGTGTACATATAATGGCAGTATCGTTATTACTATATCATTATTAATATATCTACATCAGATGTAATGTAACATACTGATTTATTCCCACAGACCAATGTACATTTAATAACAACATTATTATTACTATATCTTCATTAGATATAATGTAATATTCTGATTCCTTCCCACAGATCAATGTAATTTTGGTAACAATATCATTATTACTATATCTACATTAGATATAATGTAATATACTGATTCCTAACCCCAGATCAATGTACATATAATAACAGTTTCGTTATTACTATATCTAAAATAGATATAATGTAATATACTGATTCCTTCCCACAGATCAATGTACATATAGTAACAGTTTCGTTATTACTATATCTACATTAGATATGTCATATACATTTAATAACGATATCATTACTACTATATCTACATCAGATGAAATTTAATATACTGATTTAATCCCACAGACCAATGTACATTTAATAACAATATCGTTATTACTATATCTACATTAGATATAATGTAATATACTGATCCCTTCCCACTGATCAATGTACATATAATAACTGTTTCGTTATTACTATATCTACATTAAATATAATTTAATATACTGACTTAATCCCACAGACCAATGTACATTTAATAACAATATCATTATTACTATATCTTCATTAGATATAATGTAATATACTGATCCCTTCCCACAGATCAATGTACATATAATAACAGTTTCGTTATTACTATGTCCACAATAGATATAATGTAATATACTGATACCTTCCCACAGATCAATGTACATATAATAACAGTATCGTTATTACTATATCTACATTAGATACGTAATATACATTTAATAAGAATATCATTATTACTATATCTACATCAGATGAAATTTAATATACTGACTTAATCCCACAGACCAATGTACATTTAATAACAATACCATTATTACTATATCTACATCAGATGTAATTTAATATACTGATTTAATCCCACAGACCAATGTACATTGAATAACAATATCATTATTACTATATCTACATCAGATGTAATGTAATATACTGATTTATTCCCACAGACCAATGTACATTTAATAACAATATCACTATTACTACATGTTCATTAGATATAATGTAATATACTGATCACTTCCCACAGATCAATGCACAGATTGTAACATCATCGTCATTACTATATCTACATTAGATATGTAATAAACACTTAATAACAGTATCGTTATTACTATATCTACATTAGATCTACTGCAATATACTGATTCCTTCCCACAGATCAATGTACATTGAATAACAATATCATTATTACTATATCTACATGAGATGAAATTTAATATACTGATTTAATCCCACAGATCAATGTACATTTAATAACAATATCATTACTACAATATCTAGATTAGATATAATGTAATATACTAATACCTTCCCACAGATCAATGTACATATAATAACAGTATCGTTATTACTATATCTACATTAGATATGTAATATACAATTAATAACAATGTCATTATTACTATATCTACATCAGATGAAATTTAATATACTGATTTAATCCCACAGTTCAATGTACATTTAATAACAATATCATTATTACTATATCTACATCAGATGTAATGTAATATACTCATTTATTCCCACAGACCAATGTACATTTAATAACAATATCATTATTACTATATGTTCATTAGATATAATGTAATATACTGATCATTTCCCACAGATCAATGCACAGATTGTATCATTATCGTCACTACTATATCTACATTAGATACGTAATAAACACTTAATAACAGTATCGTTATTACTGTGTCTACATTAGATGTACTGCATTATACTGATTCCTTCCCACAGATCAATGTACATTGAATACCAGTATGATTTCTACTATATCGACATTGGATATAATGTAATATACTGATCTCTTCCCACAGATCAATGTAATTTTGGTAACAATATCATTATTACTATATCTACATTGGATATAATGTATTATACTGATACCTTCCCACAGATCAATGTACTTATAATAACAGCATCGTTATTACTATATCTACATTAGATATGTAAGATACATTTAATAACAATATCATTATTACTATATCTACATTAGATATAATGTAATATACTCATCCCTTCCCACAGATCAATGTACATATAATAACAGTTTCGTTATTACTATGTCCACAATAGATATAATGTAATATACTGATACTTTCACACAGATCAATGTACATACAATAACAGTATCGTTATTACTATATCTACATTAGATATGTAATATACATTTAATAAGAATATCATTATTACTATATCTACATCAGATGAAATTTAATATACTGATTTAATCCCACAGACCAAAGTACATTTAATAACAATACCATTATTACTATATCTACAATAGATATAATGTAATATACTGATTTAATGCCACAGACTAATGTACATTTAATAACAATATCATTATTACAATATCTACATTAGATATAATGTAATGTAATGATCCCTTCCCACCGATCAATTTACATACAATGGCAGTATCGTTATTACTATATATACATTAGATATGTAATATACATTTAATAACAATATTATTATTTCTATATCTACATCAGATGTAATGTAGTATACTGATTTATTCCCACAGACCAATGTACATTTAATAACAATATCATTATTACTATATCTACATTAGATATAATGTAATGTAATGATCCCTTCCCACCGATCAATTTACATATAATGGCAGTATCGTTATTACTATATCTACATTAGATATGTAATATACATTTAATAACAATATCATTATTACTATATCTACATCAGATGAAATTTAATATACTGATTTAATCCCACAGACCAATGTACATTTAATAACAATATCATTATTACTATATCCTCTTTAGATATAATGTAATATACTGATCACTTCCCACAGATCAATTTACATATAATGGCAGTATCGTTATTACTGTATCTACATTAGATGTACTGCATTATACTGATTCCTTCCCACAGATCAATGTACATTGAATACCAGTATGATTTGTACTATATCGACATTGGATATAATGTAATATACTGATCCCTTCCCACAGATCAATGTAATTTTGGTAACAATATGATTATTACTATATGCACAATAGATATAATGTAATATACTGATAGCTTCCCACAGGTCAATGTACATATAATAACAGTGTCGTTATTGCTATATCTACATTAGATACGTAATATACATTTAATAACAATATCATTATTACTATATCGTACATCAGGTGTAATGTAATATACTGATTTAATCCCACAGACCAATGTACGTTGAATAACAATACCATTATTACTATATCTACATCAGATGTAATTTAATATAAAGATTTATTCCCACAGACCAATGTACATTTAATAACAAATCACTAATACCGTATGTTCATTAGATATAATGTAATATACTGATCACTTCCCACAGATCAATGGACAGATTGTAACATTGTCGTCATTACTATATCTACAATAGATACGTAATAAACACTTAATGACAGTATCGTTATTACTATATCTACATTAGATCTACTGCAATATACTTATTCCTTCCCACAGATCAATGTACATTGAATAACAGTATCATTATTACTATATCTACATTAGATATAATGTAATGTAATGATCCCTTCCCACCGATCAATTGACATATAATGGCAGTATCGTTATTACTATATCTACATTAGATATGTAATATACATTTAATAACAATATCATTATTACTATATCTACAACAGACGAAATTTAATATACTGATTTAATCCCACAGACCAATGTACATTTAATCACAATACCATTATTACTATATCTACATCAGATGTAATTTAATATACTGATTTAATCCCACAGATCAATGTACATAAATAACAGTTTCGTTATTACTATATCTCCTTTAGATATAATGTAATATACTGATCACTTCCCACAGATCAATGCACAGATTGTAACATCATCGTCATTACTATATCTACATTAGATATGTAATAAACACTTAATAACAGTATCGTTATTACTATAGCTACATTAGATCTACTGCAATATACTGATTCCTTCCCGCAGATCAATGTACATTGAATAACAGTATCATTTATACTATATCTACATTGGATATGATGTAATATACTGATCCTTTCCCACAGATAAATGTAATTTTTGTAACAATATCATTATTACTATATCTACATTAGATATAATGTAATATACTGATACCTTCCCACAGATCAATGTACATACAATAACAGCATCGTTATTACTATATCTACATTAGATATGTAAGATACATTTAATAACAATATCATTATTACTATATCTACATTAGATATAATGTAATATACTCATCCCTTCCCACAGATCAATGTACATATAATAACAGTTTCGTTATTACTATGTCCACAATAGATATAATGTAATATACTGATACTTTCACACAGATCAATGTACATACAATAACAGTATCGTTATTACTACATCTACATTAGATATGTAATATACATTTAATAAGAATATCATTATTACTATATCTACATCAGATGAAATTTAATATACTGATTTAATCCCACAGACCAATGTACATTTAATAACAATACCATTATTACTATATCTACAATAGATATAATGTAATATACTGATTTAATGCCACAGACCAATGTACATTTAATAACAATATCATTATTACAATATCTACATTAGATATAATGTAATGTAATGATCCCTTCCCACCGATCAATTTACATACAATGGCAGTATCGTTATTACTATATCTACATTAGATATGTAATATACATTTAATAACAATATTATTATTTCTATATCTACATCAGATGTAATGTAGTATACTGATTTATTCCCACAGACCAATGTACATTTAATAACAATATCATTATTACTATATCTACATTAGATATAATGTAATGCAATGATCCCTTCCCACCGATCAATTTACATATAATGGCAGTATCGTTATTACTATATCTACATTAGATATGTAATATACATTTAATAACAATATCATTATTACTATATCTACATCAGCTGTAATGTAATATACTGATTTATTCCCACAGACCAATGTACATTTAATAACAATATCACTATTACTATATGTTCATTAGATATAATGTAATATACTGATCATTTCCCACAGATCAATGCACAGATTGTATCATTATCGTCATGACTACATCTACATTAGATTCGTAATAAACACTTAATAACAGTATCGTTATTACTATATCAACATTAGATCCACTGCAATATACTGATTCCTTCCCACAGATCAATGTGCATATAATAACAGTTTCGTTATTACTATATCTACAACAGATATAATGTAATATACTGATACCTTCCCACAGATCAATGTACATATAATAACAGTTTCGTTATTACTATATCTACAATAGATATAATGTAATATACTGATACCTTCCCACAGATCAATGTACATATAATAAAAGTACCGTTATTACTATATCTACATTAGATATGTATTATACATTTAATAACAATATCATTATTACTATATCTACATCAGATGTAATTTAATATACTGATTTAATCCCACAGACCAAAGTACATTTAATGACAATACCATTATTACTATATCTACATTAGATATGTAATATACATTTTATAACAATATCCTTATTACTATATCTATATCAGATGAAATTTAATATACTGATTTAACCCCACAGTCCAATGTACACTTAATAACAATATCATTATTACTATATCTACATCAGATGTAATGTAGTATACTGATTTATTCCCACAGACCAATGTACATTTAATAACAATATCATTATTACTATATCTACATTAGATATAATGTAATGTAATGATCCCTTCCCACCGATCAATTTACATATAATGGCAGTATCGTTATTACTATATCTACATTAGATATGTAACATACATTTAATAACAATATCATTATTTCTATATCTACATCAGATGTAATGTAGTATACTGATTTATTCCCACAGACCAATGTACATTTAATAACAATATCACTATTACTATATGTTCATTAGATATAATGTAATATACTGATCACTTCCCACAGATCAATGCACAGATTGTAACATCATCGTCATTACTATATCTACATTAGATATGTAATAAACACTTAATAACAGTATCGTTATTACTATATCTACATTAGATCTACTGCAATATACTGATTCCTTCCCACAGATCAATGTACATTGAATAACAGTATCGTTATTACTATATCTACATTAGATATGTAATATACATTTTATAACAGTATCCTTATTACTATACCTACATCAGATGAAATTTAATATACTGATTTAATCCCACAGTCCAATGTACACTTAATAACAATATCATTATTACTATATCTACATTAGATAAAATGTAATATAATGATCCCTTCCCACCGATTAATGTACATATAATAACAGTTTCGTATTTACTATGTCCACAATAGATATAATGTAACATACTGATACCTTCCCACAGATCAATGTACATATAGTAACAGCATCGTTATTACTATATCTACATTAGATATGTAACATACATTTGATAACAATATCATTATTACTATATCTACAACAGACGAAATTTAATATACTGATTTATTCCCACAGACCAATGTACATTTAATAACAATATCATTATTACCATATCTACATTAGATATAATGTAATGTAATGATCCCTTCCCACCGATCAATTTACATATAATGGCAGTATCGTTATTACTATATCTACATTAGATATGTAATATACATTTAATAACAATATCATTATTACTATATCTACATCAGATGAAATTTAATATACTGATTTAATCCCACAGACCAATGTACATTTAATAACAATACCATTATTACTATATCTACATCAGATGTAATTTAATATACTGATTTAATCCCACAGACCAATGTACATTGAATAACAATATCATTATTACTATATCTACATCAGATGTAATGTAATATACTGATTTATTCCCACAGACCAATGTACATTTAATAACAATATCACTATTACTATATGTTCATTAGATATAATGTAATATACTGATCACTTCCCACAGATCAATGCACAGATTGTAACATCATCGTCATTACTATATCTACATTAGATATGTAATAAACACTTAATAACAGTATCGTTATTACTATATCTACATTAGATCTACTGCAATATACTGATTCCTTCCCACAGATCAATGTACATTGAATAACAGTATCGTTATTACTATATCTACATCAGATGTAATTTAATATACTGATTTAATCCCACAGATCAATGTACATAAATAACAGTTTCGTTATTACTATATCTACATTAGATATAATGTAATATACTGATACCTTCCCACAGATCAATGTACATATAATAACAGCATCGTTATGACTATATCTACATTAGATATGTAATATACATTTAATAACAATATCATTATTACTATATCTACATTAGATATAATCTAATATACTGATCCCTTCCCACAGATCAATGTACATATATTAACAGTTTCGTTATTACTATGTCCACAATAGATATAATGTAATATACTGATACTTTCCCACAGATCAATGTACATATAATAACAGTATCGTCATTACTATATCTACATTAGATATGTAATATACGTTTAATAAGAATATCATTATTACTATATCTACATCAGATGAAATTTAATATACTGATTTAATCCCACAGACCAATGTACATTTAATAACAATACCATTATTACTATATCGACAATAGGTATAATCTCATATACTGATTTAATGCCACAGACTAATGTACATTTAATAACAATATCATTATTACAATATCTACATCAGATGTAATGTAATATACTGATTTATTCCCACAGACCAATGTACATTTAATAACAATATCATTATTACTATATGTTCATTAGATATAATGTAACATACTGATCATTTCCCACAGGTCAATGCACAGATTGTATCATTATCGTCATGACTATATCTACATTAGATACGTAATAAACAATTAATAACAGTATCGTTATTACTATATCAACATTAGATCTACTGTAATATACTGATCCCTTCCCACAGATCAATGTGCATATAATAACAGTTTCGTTATTACTATATCTACAATAGATATAACGTAATATACTGATACCTTCCCACAGATTAATATACATATAATAACAGTATCGTTATTACTATATCTACATTAGGTAGGTCATATACATTTAATAACAATATCATTATTAATATGTCTACATCAGATGTAATGTAATATACTGATTTAATCCCACAGACCAACATACATTCAATAACAATATCATTATTACTGTATCTACATTAGATATAATGTAATATAATGATCCCTTCCCACCGATCAATGTACATATAATGGCAATATCCTTATTACTATATCTGCATTAGATCTGCTGCAATGTACTGATTCCTTCCCACAGATCAATGTACATTGAGTAACAGTATCATTTATACAATAACTACATTGGATATAGTGTAATATACTGATGCCTTCCCACAGATCAATGTAATTTTGGCAACAATATCATTATTACTATATCTACATTATATATAATGTAATATACTGATCCCTACCCACAGATCAATGTACATATAATAGCAGTTTCGTTATTACTATATCTACATTGGATACAATGTAATATACTGATACCTTCCCACAGATCAATGTACATATAATAACAGTTTCGTTGTTACTATATCTACAATAGATATAATGTAATATACTGATACCTTCCCACAGATCAATATACATAGAATAAGAGTATCGTTATTACTGTATCTACATTAGATATGTAATATACATTTAATAACAATATCATTATTACTATATCTACGTCAGATGAAATTTAACATACTGATTTAATCCCACAGAACAATGTACATTTAATAACAATATCATTATTACTATATCTACATCAGATGAAATTTAATATACTGATTTATTCCCACAGACCACTGTACATTTAATAACAATATCATTATTACTATATCTACATTGGATACAATGTAATATACTGGTACCTTCCCACAGATCAATGTATATATAATAACAGTTTCGTTGTTACAATATCTACAATAGATATAATGTAATATACTGATACCTTCCCACAGATCAATATACATATAATAACAGTATCGTTATTACTATATGTACATTAGATATAATGTAATATACTGATACCTTCCCACAGATCAATGTACATATAATAACAGTATCGCTAATAATATATCTACATTAGATATAATGTAATATACTGATACCTTCCCACAGATCAATGTACATATAATGGCAGTATCGTTATTACTATATCTACATTAGATATGTAATATACATTTAATAACAATATCATTATTACTACATCTACATTAGATATAATGTAATGTAATGATCCCTTCCCACCGATCAATTTACATATAATGGCAGTATCGTTATTACTATATCTACATTAGATATGTAATATACATTTAATAACAATATCATTACTACTATATCTACATCAGCTGTAATGTAATATACTGATTTATTCCCACAGACCAATGTACATTTAATAACAATATCATTATTACTATATGTTCATTAGATATAATGTAATATACTGATCATTTCCCACAGGTCAATGCACAGATTGTATCATTATCGTCATTACTATATCTACATTAGATACGTAATAAACACTTAATAACAGTATCGTTATTACTATACCAACATTAGATCTACTGCAATATACTTATTCCTTCCCACAGATTAATGTACATTGAATAACAGTATCATTTATACTATATCTACGTTGGATATATTGTAATATACTGATGCCTTCCTAAAGATCAATGTAATTTTCGTAACAATATGATTATTACTGTATCTACATTAGATATGTAATATACATTTAATAACAATATCATTATTACTATATCTACATCAGATGAAATTTAATATACTGATTTAATCCCACTGTCCAATGTACATTTAATAACAATATCATTATTACTACATCTACATTAGATATAATGTAATATAATGATCCTTTCCCACCGATCAATTTACATATAATGGCAGTATCGTTATTACTGTATCTACATTAGATGTACTGCATTATACTGATTCCTTCCCACAGGTCAATGTACATTGAATACCAGTATGATTTGTACTATATCGACATTGGATATAATGTAATATACTGATCCCTTCCCACAGATCAATGTAATTTTGGTAACAATATGATTATTACTATATGCACAATAGATATAATGTAATATACTGATAGCTTCCCACAGGTCAATGTACATATAATAACAGTGTCGTTATTGCTATAGCTACATTAGATATGTAATATACATTTAATAACAATATCATTATTACTATATCGTACATCAGGTGTAATGTAATATACTGATTTAATCCCACAGACCAATGTACGTTGAATAACAATACCATTATTACTATATCTCCATCAGATGTAATTTAATATAAAGATTTATTCCCACAGACCAATGTACATTTAATAACAAATCACTAATACCGTATGTTCATTAGATATAATGTAATATACTGATCACTTCCCACAGATCAATGGACAGATTGTAACATTGTCGTCATTACTATATCTACAATAGATACGTAATAAACACTTAATGACAGTATCGTTATTACTATATCTACATTAGATCTACTGCAATATACTGATTCCTTCACACAGATCAATGTACATTGAATAACAGTATCATTTATACTATATCTACATTGGATATAATGTAATATACTGATCCCTTCCCACAGGTCAACGTACATTGAATAACATTTATACTATATCTACATTGGATATAATGTAATATACTGATCCCTTCCCACAGATCAATGTACATTGAATAACAGTATCATTTATACTATATCTACATTGGATATAATGTAATATACTGATCACTTCCCACAGATCAATGTAATTTTGGTAACAATATCATTATTACTATATCTACAATAGATATAATGTAATATACTGATCCCTTCCCACAGATCAATGTACATATAATAACAGTTTCGTATTTACTATGTCCACAATAGATATAATGTAACATACTGATCACTTCCCACAGATCAATGCACAGATTGTAACATCATCGTCATTACTATATCTACATTAGATATGTAATAAACACTTAATAACAGTATCGTTATTACTATATCTACATTAGATCTACTGCAATATACTTATTCCTTCCCACAGATCAATGTACATTGAATAACAGTATCGTTATTACTATCTCTACATTAGATATGTAATATACATTTTATAACAGTATCCTTATTACTATATCTACATCAGATGTAATTTAATATACTGATTTAATCCCACAGTCCAATGTACACTTAATAACAATATCATTATTACTATATCTACATTAGATATAATGTAATGTAATGATCCCTTCCCACCGATCAATTGACATATAATGGCAGTATCGTTATTACTATACCTACATTAGATATGTAATATACATTTAATAACAATATCATTATTACTATATCTACAACAGACGAAATTTAATATACTGATTTAATCCCACAGACCAATGTACATTTAATCACAATACCATTATTACTATATCTACATCAGATGTAATTTAATATACTGATTTAATCCCACAGATCAATGTACATAAATAACAGTTTCGTTATTACTATATCTACATTAGATATAATGTAATATACTGATACCTTCCCACAGATCAATGTACATTTAATGACAATACCATTATTACTATATCTACATTGGATATAATGTAATATACTGATACCTTCCCACAGATCAATGTACATATAATAGCAGTTTCGTTATTACTATATCTACAATAGATATAATGTAATATACTGATACCTTCCCACAGATTAATATACATATAATAATAATATCATTATTACTATATCTACATTGGATACAATGTAATATACTGATACCTTCCCACAGATCAATGTACAGTTAATAACAGTATCGTTATTACTATATCTACATTAGATATAATGTAATATATTGATAGCTTCCCACAGATCAATTTACATATAATAACAGTATCGTTATTACTATATCTACATTAGATATATAATATACATTTATTACTATTGTTACGTTGCGCGTGCGACGGCGCAACGTAAAAAGGATAATAAAGAAAAACACTAGGAAAGAAAGACTGCTATTTCATCTAGAAAATTGAAAGGCAATTTCCTATACTTTTTACCCTATTCTGAGCGCGATGGTTGGTATCGCTGCCACCAGTCTCGAGCGGGTTAGCGCTCTCGACAAATTAAAAGACGAAAGATAATTATTAAGATGTTAGAATTTAGAATTTGAACTTTTGATCTTTCGTTTGGGTTCGTTCAGCGCTTTAGGTCCCGTACGGGTCCCTCCTTGAATCTGTATGTAATGGTAGGCGTGTTTGATTAAAAGAAATGTGTTTGGTGTGTTTGAAATAAATTTGAAACTGGTTAACTGGTAAAACTGATTTAATTACGAATTAGAATCAAGAATGTGAATTTAACAGAATTAATAATCAAGAATTAACGGATTTTAGAAAGTCAAAAATTGAAGATGTTAAATTTTGTAACTCGTTACTGAATAATACCAGTTTATAAATATCGTTTAACAAGGGTAAAGATGAGTTATAAAAGTAACAAAAACATAACGAAATGCACGCTCTGAGATTACACTTGAGGATTTTCGCCTTTTATAACAATCGCGGGAGATGATTGTTGCCATCCCGTCTTCCCCTATTTTAATTTGAAAATATGGCGTATTTCCGCCGTGAGGATACACCCTAGCCAGAGATATTCTCGGCACCCTCGAAAGGGCAGGACTAAGGTGCCCCCTTTTATAGAATATCAAATGAATTATGAAAAACGGAATCGCAACGCAAGTTTTAGTTGTACGTATTTATCAAATACCTCAAACGTTGGAACGATCTGACCGGAGGAATTCTCGGAACCCAAGAAGGGCTGGACAGATCGCCCGTTTTGCCAATAAATAGTCGTCGTGTTCAAAAATGGTAAACGGATCGACTTACCGAAACGCTGTTTGATATAACACAAGATAACAATTTGCTTGTAGTGATCTTAATGCTCGCTGGATATTCTGGAACACCAAAGAACGGTAAGGATCGTGAACACTGCACTTGTCGCGGCGATAATTAATTAAGCGAACGAGTACGTCGACGAGAGACAAACGAATACGAACGGAGAGATTATATAAATATTTTATTACCCGAAATGAAGCTAATACGAATTATACGCGAGCAAACGATTTAAAATCGGAAAGAAAAGATAGAAAATTTAGGTAGAAGGAAGATTTTACGTGCGCGTCAATGAGTCCTTGTTAAGAATCGCACGATTTCAACTCGCACGGCACTCTGCCTCGCTACGCGGAGGACTTTACCGCAGAGGAAAACTGTCGCGATTTCCGAACAACTCTGTCTCTCGGACACACGGGCTCAAGATCACGTACCTCGACGATTGATCGATCAAGAGTGTCGAAATTTGCGCGAGATCGACGGGCGAAGGGCCCGTCGCGCGATCATCGTCCTTGGAGGGGACGGATTGACGAATCGTGGCACGCGCTCGGAAGTGTCGCGTGCCCGGTGATTGGTTAAGACGCGCGAGCTAGACGAAGATTCCTGATCCCCTTTCTTTGGTGTTCCTTTTTCTTTCTAACACGTCGCCATGATAGTTTCAACGGTTTTCTAGAAACTACGCAGTATTTCCTTCAAATGTATTATTGCTAATTTATCAGTTATTGCTTTAATTCGAATATCCAAATGTTGAACTGTTAAATAATACTATTAATTTGACCAAAACACGAATGATCTTGAAATCGAGATATATAATTTAACAATTGAAGACGTTATCCATTTATTTTTCCTTAGCAGGATCAGAATTATTTATCTTTCCTGATTTATAATAAGATCTTATCAGCGTAAAAGCGGACGATGCATTTACGATGATCGCAATGCCGATTATGCATTCATTTACAATCTTTCGCATAACTATTTCGGTGGAATCGACATTTCGTTAGCGATGAATTTAAACATTTCTACCGGAACATTCCTTTGTTCAAAATTCGTCGTTGTCGCTAGGTAGTTCTTAGAATTTCGAATACAATGATGTTTATTGCTTCGAACGACCCTTGATTTTCGAACGGCGGTCGAACGTTCGCGACGTTAGGCTTTGTAAAGTTTCTCATTTATTTTAGTTTCGTCGTTTAAATTCATATTCATCCATCCATTCTTTTCACACTATCATTCAGTCAGGTAATAATGATCCTGATCGGACCGGCTGACGCTTTGTGCAAATGAGAGGGAAAGAGTTTCCTCGACAAGGAAGTTATTACGGTTTTCCCGTTTCTACGCAGTTACCAAGGGAAATTCCCGGAATGCGAAGCACTGGATAACTGCGTAGCGCTGGTGTTGTGCTAACGGCTCTCTCTCTCTCTTACGAGCTAACGCGAGTTTTTGTGCGTTACCCGATTGTAAACTGTCTTATATATCTATGGTTGGCGACGATAGTTTCAAGGAGGGTCACGTAAACTATTGTAAAGAAGGAAACAGAAATAACCTTTCCTCGTGTACCTCGCATGAGAAATTCTCGGAACCCAAGGGCTTGACAAGATACACGATTCCAGGGTAGAATAGAATAAAGAAGAGAAAGCAATAGAAGAAGTCAAAAATAGAAAAGAATTAAACTCAAACTCTTCCTTGCACACCCATGCATGAGAAATCCTCGGAACCTCGAAAGGCTTGTCAAGTATGTACAAGGTAGAGGAGGAATGAAAAGATTGGCGGAAAAGTGAAACACCCTCCTCACGACCCTTACATGAGAAATCCTCGGAACCCCAAAGGGCTTGATAAGGGACGCAAGGCGGATAAATTTCAAAATTTCCGCCGGGGCGTAACAAATCCTCCCCCCTTAAAACTATCGCCGTCCTCGGTGATGAAAAATTAGAAATCGCGAAGTATCGGCTGGTACAGGCGATCGTAATGTACCCGGAGTATCAAACTAGGTCGAATGCGCACTCGACGATCCGCGCTCGTCCCGCCGACCGACAAACTCAGCGCCGCTGCCCTGCCTTGCCTCCTTACGATCTCCGTCGCCTCGATGACCGTCTGTGACGTAACTCCCAGACATCCCTCGACGTCCAGTACCCCAAGGAGCGGGCATCCGCGGACGATGGCGGTGGTGTCCTCGTCCGTTATCCCCTGGCTGTTCCTTGCACGGACTTCTAACAGAGTTGCGATGGTGCCCAGAGGTTGAGCGGACACAGACGGATGCAAGTTATTGATGGTTACCTTTTCTAACCTCGGAAGATTGCCCAGAGCCTCCAGTGCGAACTGCCCTCGGACGTTGGAACATCCCGATAAGTTCAGCTCTGATAAGCGCTTCAGGTGTTCTCCTATGTGGCGGACGAAGGTGATATCCACCCAGCCGCAAAACAGAACCCGCAAGGTGGTGAGTTGCTGGAAAACCTCTGGCAACGAGCGCGCTGTTTCCACTGGTCCCAATTGTAGCTCGATAAATACTGGGTCCGGTACTGGAGGTGCATCTGGCATCTCCTCGTCATTTTCCTCAGGCAACGGGGCGAAGTCGATGTCCACGATTACCAACTCGTCCATGGTAACATGGAGAGCCTCGTTGTTGATGAGAGCGGTCAATGGTTCGGCAGAGGTCAGGGCGCGACACTGGGCGAGCTCGAACGACGAGAGCGAACGCTGGGTCGCCAGACACGCGGCCACCGGTGCTGACAACAGCGACGCGCAATCCCTTAACCTTAGCTCTCGGAGCGTCGGCGCTATCCGCGGCAACGCCGCCCCCGCGAATCCAGAGTTCGTGGCTCTAAAATCCGCGAGACCCGGCGCCGCCGCGAACAGGGCCGACAACTCCGGTTCCACGTTACCGTCTGTTTTCCCTAAGTGTAACGATAACAAGCTTCCCGCGGTTTGTATTAAGTCGCGGATTCCCGACGGTCGAATAGTTGCGCCAACTAGATTGATTGCGGTTAGCTGGGGACAATTACGCGCCGCTATCGCCAACACCTGCGGCCGCAGTCTCCCGGCGACCCATTGATCGTCGAGGCGCAGCGTATTTATGTACGGGCCCATGCGTCGGATGGCCCAGTTGAAGGTTTCAGTATCTATGCGCGAGTGGCCCCATCCTTGCGGCCAGCGTTGGTCGGAAGTGGAGAGTACGCGCTCCGATGCGTAAGACGCCAGTGCTCCCACTCGCCATGCTCTGCATACTACCTCCATTCTGGCGCGGTCGGCGAAGCTGAGGTACCTGGCGATTCGCGCCACAACTTCCTCCGGTAGCGGGGGTGATGTTCGTGGTTCCCACCCTGGGAACGGATTAGGCCGGCCACGCGGTCTCAGCAGGGCCGCCTCGTTCCATGCATCGGCCAGATCAACTTTTATCTGGCGTTTATGGAAGATGGGCTTTGTCGCCTTCGCCCATCGTATGGCTTCGTTCGCCAGGGCTGCCGTCGGGAAGGTGATAAAGGCGTAAGTCCCCGCCGGCTTCCGCACAACCACAGCCTGGTCCGGGTTGTGGGCTTTAAACAACCTCATCAATGCCTTGGATTGAGTGAAGGGCGGTATCCGTCGCACGAATATCCTCCGTCCCCGATTCTCCTCCGCTGTGTTCCGGTAGACGGATTTCGACGTCGATGCCATGATGACGGATTCCTAGATTGTTCAAATACAGTGTAAAAATCGAATATTCGCACGCTAGATTTTGATTTGAATACGGTGTTACGCTCGGTCAGCTCCTGAAAAGAGTGTTAATTCAAAATGCGAAAGCACTGCGCCAGCCGGCCCTCCATTGAGCTATGTTGCCCCTTCATCGATCAATTCGATTCTAAAACGGATAAACGGCCAACTGTGCAGTGATCAACCGACTTTGGTTTCCAGAACTTCAATTTATCAACATGTTTACTAAAGACGTATCCCATCCCATCCTTCAACACGACATTTTTGTGGGGTGTTATTTCGACTATTTCATATGGCCCATGATATCTCTTGCCGAACTTGCCCTTGCGCGGTTCGACCAGGACATATGCCACGTCCCCGACACGACCCTTAAACGGACGAGCTGTAGCGTCGTAATAAGCTTTCGATCGATGTTTAGCTTTTATTAAATTCTGTCCAGCGATGTCCTGCATTTCGTGCAGACGATCGCTCAAATCGCGAATATATCCCTCATAGGTGGGCAGGTCGTCGCTCGCGGGAAACGCGGTAGGTGCCCGTGCGCGTTTTCCATACACTAGTTCAAACGGTGTAAATTTAGTTCCCTCGTGTACAGAGGTATTATAAGCAAAAATTGCAAACGGTACTAATCTGTCCCAGTCATCGAAGTCTCCTAAGTAGTGCGTGATGTAATCCACCAGAACGGCATGACTCCGTTCTAGTGAGCCATTTGTCTGTGGTCTGTAACCCGACGTGGTAAGGTGATGTATACCGAACATCTTAGCTACAGCGGAAATAACTCGATTTAGGAAACTCGTGCCTCGATCAGATAGTATGACCTTGGGAGCACCGAATTGCAGGGTAAGGTTTGTGACCAGTGCGTGGGCTATTGTTTCGGCTTTAATATTAGGTACCGGAACAGCAATGCAGAATTTCGTTAAATTATCTTGGATAGTCAAGATATGTTTGTTCCCGTCAGGTGTCCTGGGAAATGGACCCACCGTGTCCAACGATACTTTCGCGAACGGTTCAACCGGTGTATCTGTAATTATCATTGGTTCGCGAGTACGTTTCCTCGATATTTTACGCGTTTGGCAACTCTCGCAATTTTGTATGTATTCTTCGATTTGTTTTCGCATGTTTGGCCAATAAAACCTCTCGCGAATTCGTTGGTAAGTTTTTGTTACCCCTTTGTGTCCACCCACTAAACTACTATGTAGTTCCGAGATGATATCCGGACGAATTTCCGTGGGCGGTAATTGGACTCTACCATAGCATAAAGTTATTTTAATATTCGTTTGACCGAAAACTTTTCGCAGAATGTTTGATAATGCATCCTGTGGCAAACCCTCAGTCAAATCGTCGAATCTAGATACTCTGAAAGATTGAACATTTAATTCAGACATCTTAAGCTTTAATTTATCCAAGCTTGATTCTAATTTGGCTAATGATAAATCGTCGTTGATATTATCCGTGACTACGATAGAAAACACGTGGTTACTACCGCGTTTGGTAACAAAAATTGTCCCGACTTTTAAATCCGCATCTTTAAAATTTTCGAATTTAATTGCTCCTATGTCAATGAGCAGTTTACTAATTGGCATAAGCGATAGATCTTTACCCACGAAATGTACATAGTTGTCACGATGGTAAGTTAGATTTTCACACGCGAAATGCACGGTTTTCGCGGGTGCAGTTGCTCTATGTTCTGGCGCATCAAAATACGATGAATCTAGGTCTATTATCGAATCGTTGGCTGATTCCTCAGTCGGTAGTACATCTGCAGGTACGATTATGTCGTTTCGTTGCTGTTCTGGAACCTTTTCAGAAATATGTTTTCTACTGGGAGTGGATAAAGCTATTGGTGGAGTAGACGGTAAAGTAGCTGGTAACTGTGATTGTTGTAAGGACCTATGGATTACTGTATCGGAGAAATTTTCTGTAGAGCGCGATAACCCGTCAGGACGATGTGAATTATCTACGTCAGCTTCGACTGTATCTTTCGTCGTAACGTCAATGTCTGATGGTAGTTCGAAATACGTTTTCGATACGTTAGAAAGTGGAGTTCTGAAACATTCCTGATCCGAATCGGTGGTAGCGCTGTCGGGCTCTGGGGTCTGGGATACTCCCGGAATTCGCTAACGCGAACTGAGTCCCAGGCTCGGCAACACGCTACGTCTACGCACATAAATCGGCGTTCCTGCTTCGGAATCAGTATCAGTGTCTGTTGGGTTATCAGTTGTAAAATCAGTATCTGTAGGAGAATTAGAAGTTACTATGATAGTTGGTGGAGATAGATTAGAAACAGTAGATGGAACGGGTTGCGTCGCGGATCTCAAACGTGTACGCGTAGCTATTCCGTCCGTGTCTAGTACAGGTGTTTCTTTTGGCCGATTCTTTGTACCGGGAGGCCTACCTCGCCCCCTACGAACGACGACTGCCGGTGTTTCAGAGTCAGACGACCGCGGAGACCCCGATATCGGCAACAAGTTCGCATGTGTTGACCTTCGTCGCGCTTTTTTAGATTTAACTTGCGCGGAAGTTACTAAGAATCGATTGATCATTTTAATTACGGAGGACGATTCTTCTTTCTCGTTCTCGGTTTCAGAGCTAGTTAACGTGAAAGCGTCTGATTCATTCAGCTCCGCTTCATTGACCGGATTTCTCGAAAGCGCATCTGCGTTGGTATTCAGTTTACCGGGTTTGTGCACAAATTCGTATTCATAATCGCGTAATTTCAAACGCCATCGGACTAAGCGTTGCCCTGGATCTTTGATCGAATTGATCCATCTTAAGGGCTAATGATCGCTGACCAACTTGAATTTACGACCGTACAGATATGGTCGAAAATGCAACACGGCGTGTATAATTGCTAGGCACTCCTTCTCGGTGGTAAAGTAGTTTCGCTCTGGTATTGTGAGCGTACGCGAAAGAAATGCGACGGGTAGATCGTGTCCGTTAACCTCTTGGCTAAGAACAGCCCCGATCGCGAAGTCTGACGCGTCGGTAGTAAGCGTGAACGGCTTCTTGAAATCGGGGTATTGCAATATCGGTGCACTACAGAGTGCTTTTCTCAACGCGATGAAAGCTACTCGTTGTTCTTTTCCCCATACGAAGGGTACGTTTTTCTTTAATAAGTCGAAAAGCGGTTTGGATTTTGCAGCGAAGTCTTTAATGAACCTGCGGTAGTATCCCGCTAAGCCTAGAAATTGACCAATATTTTTGGCGGTTCTGGGTCGCGGAAAGTTCTTTACAGCGGATATCTTTTTTGGATCCGGTCGGACACCGTTTCTACCGATCACGTGTCCGAGATACGCGACCTCAGTTCGTAAGAACTCGCACTTATCCGGTTGGAGGGTTAAACCGGGGTCGGCCAGGCGCGTAAACAGGCGTCGGACCTTCTTTCCGTGTTCCTCCAACGTTTTAGCGAAAATGACTATGTCATTTAAATAGACGAACAATTCTATACCTTGCAAACCGCGAAGTAATTGATTCATCAACCGTTGGAAGGTTGCTGGGGCATTCTTTAATCCTTCCGGCATTCTAACATATTCATAATGTCCCGTGGGTGTACTGAACGCGGTTTTGTGACGGTCCTTCGGATCCGTCTCTATTTGTTGAAACCCGCTAGCGAGGTCGAAAATCGAAAAATATTGCGCATTTCCAATTAAATCGAGAATTTCAATCATATTGGGTAGTGGATACGCGTCGCCTACGGTCTTCTCGTTTAATTTCCGAAAATCTATCACCATTCTCCACCTGGGATTGCCCTTGGAATCGGGTTTCTTCGGGACAATCCACAGGGGAGAATTGTAAGGTGAATTCGACGGAACAATTATCCCACTAACTAACTTCGTTAGAATTTGTCTTCCGATCTCGTCCTTGTGGACGGGAGGAAACCTATATTGACGAGTATTAATTGGTACCTCATCTACAGTTGGAATGTTGTGCTTAATAAAGGTTGTAGCCTGTAATTTATCCGTCGGAAGGTGGAATCTTTCCGGAAACTCTTCCACTAGATCTTCCACGTGGCTACGTTCTTCGAGATTCAAATGATCTAATCGCAATTTCTTTAAAACCTCGGTAACTCGATCGACTATTACCGGATTTTCTAGGTATCCGGGTCGTCCGACTCTTCCGGAAAACGATGATAATCAAACGGGATTATTTCCTGGGGTGGAATTTCCAATTCCAAATCGCGTTGCAAGGTGTTGATCGCGAGGACGTGGCATACCCCCTGGTCATTTACAGCGACTGCGGCTCTGCCTACATACAAGCCGTCCACCGTTTCCAATAGGGGAAGATAGCCCTCTCGCAGATCGTTATTAATTACATCGATACCGATCGACTGTCTACTGCGCGCTTTAATGACATAAGTGCGCGGCTTTAAATCTCCACGTTCTACACAATTCAACGAACGTTCGTCGACAAAACGAAATGGTCGAATCGGTTCGGTGCACGTCACGAGTGTATTATGCGCGAACGATATCTCGGCCTTTACCTGTCGAAAATATTCTTGTCCTAAAATTCCGTCGGTAATTAATGGAAAATCCGACCTAACGACGTGAAAACGAACAGGATTCCCTTGAATGTGCAGGGTAGTTGTGCCGATTGTTCGGTCTTTCTGTGGCGTAATGCCAGAGATTATCGTCGCCTCGTAAGTCGCGATTGGTAATTTGGGTTGTAAAAGATCGACTTTAATCAAGTTGATTTCTGCGCCGGTATCAACAAGAAATAACCCGGTTCCCGGTTCTAAATCTTCGGATGGAATTTTCACGATTGGCGAAGCCCGCTTAGTTTCTATTGCGAGAACTATTTCTTCTGGAACTGTACTTTCTTCTGACGCTCTGGTTGAGTCTGACTCGTCGTCGCGTCCGTCCGGCGAGTTGCACTGGCGTTTAAATTTGCGCGACGGTCAGGTGACGGTGACCTCAACCGTTCCCGTGAGGGCCCTGGTACAGGTTCCTCCAACGGTGGTGTACGCGGTCTACGAAATTCAAAACTGCGACGCGGTTCAGGAGATTCGCGCCTTGTGGGAGATTTTTTCCCACATGTGCATTCCTTACGGCGATGCTGCGATGTTCCGACAGGCGAATCCGCCCGAAAGGCTCTAACCGGACTCGAAGTTCTAAAATCGCGTGTCCTATTTGCGTCTCTAGTTGGTGACTCAGGATTCGTACGTTCCGGCGTGTGTTCGCGTCTCGTTGGCGAAAAGCTGCCAAATCGCGGAGGATATGAACGATCGCGTTCCGGACTTTGATGATTCGAGCGATAGCCATGGTATGCATCTCGTCGCGATTCGTATGATGGACGATAAAGATCGCGAGATCCAGGACGATAGTACTTTTCCCGATTTTCAAGTCGAACGGCAATGTCTACCGCGTCCTTCAGTGTTTTGGGATCGCGCGAGTCGACCGCCCTTGCAAGCTCGTCAGGCAGACCGAAAACGAACGCGTCTATCGCACCCGATTTTACAGGCTCCATAAAATCTGACGCACGGGCTCTGTAATCCCTTTTGAGTACATCTTCCATCCCTAATAGCAGTGCACGAATACGGTCGTGAAACGCGAATACGGATTCGTCGCGACGCATACGCATATCCAATAATTGGCGATTATAATCGTTATACGATCTCTCCGGAGTAAATCGATATTTCAAATGTTGAATTAATTCTCCGATAGTGATGAAAAGCATACCGCTAACGCTGTCTCGTGCCTCCCCCCTTAAACGCGAAATTACGAGTCGAAGGAAGGTCCTTCTTCCCGTAGCTGGTAAACTATCGTAATGATATTGTATTTCGCTTATAAAGTCCCGAAGACGGATATTCCGTCCATCAAAAATCGGAACGTGGTGGGCGGCTTGTTGCACGGCAAAACTTTCCATAACCGTTGTGGAAAGGTCGCCATATTCGTGGTCATCATCTCTATACGTGTGCGAAGCGAAACCGACATTTCGTGTATCGCGCCAAGTATCGCGTGTTTCACCGGCATTTTCAGGCGTACGCGTTCTCACACCGCTTGGACCTTCACCGGCGTCGATTGGATCAGGCATTTTCAACGAAATTACGCGGAATTAATACGCGGAAAAATGTGACGGATTTGATTTGCAATATACAAAAATATATATATATATAGACACAAAACACAGAAATTGTAACACACAGTATTCAGATCAAATCAAAATCAATATCGAAAAAGAAATATCAGAAAATCAAAAATATCAAAAATCGAGAAATAGACGATAATTGTTCAGTACCTTAGAAATGTATCAGAATAATTCAATTAGAAACAGAATTTTGACAAAGCACAAAATAAATTAGATAAATAAGTAAATATATATATAATTGACGAAAAATGAGTTATGACAAGTAGAAATTGATTCCAAATGAATTTTCCTGAACAATTACCGTAAAACACACAGAAATAACGATTAAATATATAATTTCACACAAATTACACAATGATTAATTCAATTTTCGCAATGCGGCAAGTTTGGCAAAAGGGGGTATCTATAATGTCCCGGATTTGCCTCAATTGTGATCTCAGAGATTATGTGAGTGAATCCAATGATTAATACAAAAAATTTACCATTTTCAAAACTTCAAATTATACAGATTCACGGGGCAAGCGCTGATATCCCACCGCTGCCACCAAAATTTTTGTTACGTTGCGCGTGCGACGGCGCAACGTAAAAAGGATAAATAGAAAAAGACTAGGAAAGAAAGACTGCTGTTTCAACTAGAAAATTGAAAGGCAATTTCCTATACTTTTTACCCTATTCTGAGCGCGATGGTTGGTATCGCTGCCACCAGTCTCGAGCGGGTTAGCGCTCTCGACAAATTAAAAGACGAAAGATAATTATTAAGATGTTAGAATTTAGAATTTGAACTTTTTGATCTTTCGTTTGGGTTCGTTCAGCGCTTTAGGTCCCGTACGGGTCCCTCCTTGAATCTGTATGTAATCGGTAGGCGTGTATAACTAAAAGAACTGTGTTTGGTGTGTTTGAAATAAATTTGAAACTGGTTAACTGGTAAAACTGATTTAATATCGAATTAGAACCAAAAAGGTGAAATTAACAGAATTAATAATCAAGAATTAACGGATTTTAGAAAAGTCAAAAATTGAAGATGTTAAATTTTATAACTCGTTACTGAATAATACCAGTTTATAAATATCGTTTAACAAGGGTAAAGATGACTTATAAAAGTAACAAAAACATAACGAAATGCACGCTCTGAGATTACACTTGAGGATTTTCGCTTTTATAACAATCGCGGGAGATGATTGTTGCGATCCCGTCTTCCCTTATTTTAATTTGAAATTTGGCGTATTTCCGCCGTGAGGATACACCCTAGCCAGAGATATTCTCGGCACCCTCGAAAGGGCAGGACTAAGGTGCCCCCTTTTATAGAATATAAAATGAATTATGAAAACGGAATCGTAACGCAAGTTTTAGTTGTACGTATTTATCAAATACCTCAAACGTTGGAACGATCTGACCGGAGGAATTTCTCGGAACCCAAGAAGGGCTGGACAGATCGCCCGTTTTGCCAATAAATAGTCGTCGTGTTCAAAAATGGTAAACGGATCGACTTACCGAAACGCTGTTTGATATAATACAAGATAACAATTTGCTTGTAGTGATCTTAATGCTCGCTGGATATTCTGGAACACCAAAGAACGGTAAGGATTGTGAACACTGCACTTGTCGCGGCGATAATTGATTAAGCGAACGAGTACGTCGACGAGAGACAAACGAATACGAACGGAGAGATTATGTAAATATTTTATTACCCGAAATGAAGCTAATACGAATTATACGCGAGCAAACGATTTAAAATAAGAAAGAACAGATAGAAAATTTAGGTAGAAGGAAGATTTTACGTGCGCGTCAGTGAGTCTTTGTTAAGAATCACGCGATTCCAACTCGCACGGCACTCTGCCTCGCTACGCGGAGGACTTTACCGCAGAGGAAAACTGTCGCGATTTCCGAACAACTATGTCTCTCGGACACACGGGCTCAAGATCACGTACCTCGACGATTGATCGATCAAGAGTGTCGAAATTTGCGCGAGATCGACGGGCGAAGGGCCCGTCGCGCGATCATCGTCCTTGGAGGGGACGGATTGACGAATCGTGGCACGCGCTCGGAAGTGTCGCGTGCCCGGTGATTGGTTAAGACGCGCGAGCTAGACTAAGATTCCTGATCCCCTTTCTTTGGTGTTCCTTTTCTTTCTAACACGTCGCCATGATAGTTTCAACGGTTTTCTAGAAACTACGCAGTATTTCCTTCAAATGTATTATTGCTAATTTATCAGTTATTGCTTTAATTCGAATATCCAAATGTTGAACTGTTAATGATACTATTAATTTGACCAAAACACGAATGATCTTGAAATCGAGATATATAATTTAACAATTGAAACCGTTATCCATTTATTTTCCCTTAGCAGGATCAGAATTATTTATCTTTCCTGATTTATAATAAGATCTTATCAGCGTAAAAGCGGACGATGCATTTACGATGATCGCAATGCCGATTATGCATTCATTTACAATCTTTCGCATAACTATTTCGGTGGAATCGACATTTCGTTAGCAATGAATTTAAACATTTCTACCAGAACATTCCTTTGTTCAAAATTCGTCGTTGTCGCTAGGTAGTTCTTAGAATTTCGAATACAATGGTGTTTATTGCTTCGAACGACCCTTGATGACAGCGGTGGGATTGTTCGAGTGGTAAGGAGAAATCGTATCTCTGCGGACATTAATGGTTAGCCTAGAAACAGACAAATACAAATAAAAAGTAAAATACAAGAAGAAGAAAAAAAAAGGAGAAAATATAAATACAAATATATAATACATATACACATACATATATACTATATTAATAAGCAAGAATCAAGATGCCAAACGGAACAGCCGATCAACCAGCCAGCGCATCAGCCAGCGGATCAGCCAACGGATCGACTGAAGGAAGCCGACCGATCAGTATTCGCGATGCAGCAGACATCGTACCAGCATTCAACGGCCGCAACATACCAGTCTATCAGTTTGCAAAGAGCTGTTTCAAAGCGAAGAATATAATCTCTCCGAATGCTGAGTATGGATTGGTACAATTAATCAAGAACAAATTCTACGGACAAGCAGCAAGAGTGGTACTAAACGGAGACTACGACACCATCGAGGAACTGATTGCCGTAATAAAATCACGGTTCGCACCACTCTTCACTTCGATGCAGCTATGCGGCGACATGGCAAGGATCGCACAGGGTCCAACTGAGGCAGTCGTGGACTACGGCAGCCGCGTCTCAGGACTTCTACTACAAATTAAAAGCTGCAACGAATTAGAATTCCCAGATAACATCGAAGGATACAACCGATCGTCGGAAACTAATACAATTAAAGCTTTCCTCACCGGTTTAAAACAGGAAGTATATAACCGAATGAAAAATCAGAACTTCAACAGCCTTGACGAAGCAATCAGTGCAGCAATTGTAGCCGAGGCAGAGAATTTAGAAAGCCAGACCAAAGCTAAGTTATCACAGGGATTCACTACGGCCGAACAATGCGACAACTGCTATGGATACGGGCATAACGCCAGTGTATGCTGCAGTCAGCGGTTCCAAAGACAATCAATGTCGAGGGCCCGCTGGCCAGCAAAACACTGCCAACACTGCCAAAGGTCCGGGCACACCTTGGAAACTTGCTGGTTTAAGGACCAACCAGCAAGACCGGGAGTCCCCCAGGACTTTGTGCAGCCAGCTCAAACCTATAGGAACCAGCCTACGCAGAGACAAGGTCAAAATTGGACACGAACAAGACCTCCAATTTGTGAATTCTGCCAAAACATTGGCCATACAATTCAGGAATGCCGGAAAAAGGCATATCAAGAACGCAACAGAAACCAAAGACTCCAACAAACTCCTCAAGTACAACAGGTACGTAAAAAGGCAAATTTGTACCTAAACTTAGGAGAAATAAATAAATTTCCCAGTGTCGAGCTAGTAAGCGAAAGTTTCAAAAATCAGTAAGCCTTATTCATGGTCGACACGGGATCAGACATTAATATAATTAAAAAACAAGCAATTTCAAAAGAAATTATTATAAATACAGATGCAATTTTTCAATTAAATGGAATCACTAAAAGCTCCATTTATACAACAGGATACATCAAAGTAAAGATATTGGAAACTGAATCCATATTCCACATCATCGAAGAACTACCAATAGAACAAGACGGAATTTTAGGAACAGAGTATTTCAAAAGCAGTGGAGCCAGCATCAATTACGCCAAATCTATACTAATCATAAATAACAATATAATACCATTCAAGCAACCAGCAGTGGTAATACCATCCAGGACAAAAACCATGATACCTATAAGAGTATCAAACACTGAAATCAAAACTGGTTTTGTCCCAAAATTACAGCTTCACCCACAAATATATATGGGAAACGCTGTAGTTACGAATCGTGATGGTATAGCGTTCCTATATGCGATCAACGTTGGAGCAGAAGACATTGAAATTAGTATGCCAACAGTTGAATTACAACAGTACGAAGAGGCACCACAAAACGAAGAAACAACCCATCAAGAACCTAAAAGAGCTCAGCAAATTCTTGAAATATTACAAACAGGTCATTTAAATCAAGAAGAACTCACCAATGTAGAGGATATAGTACAAGAGCACGCTGACAGATTTTATATTGACGGAGATAAACTTCCAGCAACGAATAAAATCTATCACAGGATCATCACGACGGATGGGGTGCCTGTAAATGTTAAGCAGTACAGATATCCTCATGCGTTGAAAGATGAAATTAATCACCAAGTAAATGATCTCCTGGGAAAAGGAATCATCAGGCATTCCTCATCACCTTTTAACTCACCTTTATGGATAGTACCAAAAAAGCAAGATTCACAAGGAAATAAATGCTGGAGATTAGTGATTGTTTTTAGAAAATTAAATGAAAAACGATCAGCGATGCCTATCCGCTACCCAATATCACTGATATCCTGGATCAAGTGGGAAGCGCAAAATACTTCTCGGTGTTTGATTTAAAATCTAGCTTTCATCAAACACCGATGCATCCAGAAGATAAGCATAAGACAGCATTCTCAACACCATTCGGGCATTTCGAATTCAATAGAATGCCTTTTGGTTTAAAAAATGCTGCAGCCACGTTCCAACGCCTGATGAACAATGTTTTAGACGGACTACAAGGACTGGAATTATTCGTGTTTATCGATGATATCGTAATTTATGCAAGCTCGCTAAAAGAACATGAGATAAAAGTCAACAGAATGATGATGAAGCTTAGAGAAGCAAACTTATGCTTGCAACCCGACAAATGCCAATTTTTAAAGAAAGAAGTGGCATACCTGGGTCATATAATTACAGAAGACGGTGTAAAACCTGACCCAGCAAAGGTTGAAGCGGTCCAAAAATTCCCCGTTCCGAAGACTGTCAAAAATATCAGACAGTTCCTAGGATTGTGCGGATATTATAGACGTTTCATTAGAGACTTCTCTAAAATAGCTAAACCATTATCTGACTTGACGAAGAAGGAGCAAAAATTCGAATGGTCCAGCCAGCAACAGCAAGCTTTCGAATTCTTGAGAAACGTACTATGCGAAGAACCAATCCTACAATATCCTGACTTTGAGAGACCATTTAATATAACCACTGACGCATCCGGAACAGCAGTAGGAGCGGTCCTAAGTCAAGGAGAAATAGGAAAAGATCAGCCAGTAGCATACGCATCAAGAGTAATGAATAAACCGGAAACACAATACTCCGCAACAGAAAGAGAATTACTTGCTGTAATATTCGCAATAAATCATTTCAGACCATATATTTTCGGCAGAAAATTCTATTTAATCACTGATCACAAACCTTTAATATGGTTAAACAGTCTTTCAGATCCAACATCAAGACTCATGAGATGGAAACTAAGATTGAGCGAATACGATTACGAAATTAAATACAAACCAGGGAGACAAAACATGAACGCCGATGCTCTATCTAGAAATCCTGTCGAAGATATAAACGCTCTACAAATAAATGCGAAAAGGCTGCACTCATCTACGTCTGGATCAAAGAAGAAACGTAAGAAAAGGAAAGAGTGGCACCAATATCCCACTCGCCCCAGACAAACAACGACCACCTCAGAATCAGGCAAGCACAAAAAAAGGAAGGAGTGGCATCAATATCCCACTCGCCCTAGGCAAACAACGACGTCAGAATCTAGGGAATTTAAAAAGAAAAAAGAAGCACATCAGTATCCAACTAGACCGAGACCAACAACTACAACGGAGTCTGAAAATCATAAAAAGAAGAAAGAATGGCATCAATATCCAAGAAGACCAAGGCCAACAACCTCGTCCAGTTCACGAGAAATTAAGAAAAGGAAAATCAGCCACAAACAATTAACACGACCACGAGATGACTCCACAGATGTTGAAATAAGGAAAAGATACCGAAAAGATAAGATACGAGAGAGAAGCCCATCTCAAAGAGGAAGAACAGCAAGAAAAAGGATAAAAGAAGACTATACAAGTTCAGACGAGTCTCAATATTACGAAACTGATGTATCTGAAGAACCACCAAAATCAAGGAAGAGAACAAATCCAAACCCAAAGATATACTCCTTTGAAGAGATCAAGAAGAAAAGAAAACCTAACGAACAACAAGTCATGGTGGAAGTACATCAACCTCCACAAGATAAAAAATATATCATCCCACAGAAACGACCTATAGTTCAAGAACCCGTAATAATTGGAGACGAAATTGAAGAATACAATGAAGAAACGATATTACCTAAACATATCTTCAGAGAACCACCCAGAATCGATTCCTCTTCAAGCACAAGAGAAAGATCTCCTATAATAAAAAGAAAAGTAGAAAAAGAAACCTCAAGTGACACATTATCAGCACCTATCACACCTATCAAAATTAGAAAAGAAAAACCTAAACAACCATCCACGATTAAACAAATTAAACCAAAAATAATTAGCAATAGACCAGTCATATTCAGAATAGAAGAAACCGAGGACCAGTTATGGATGAAAAGAGGTACAGCAGTAATATTCATTAATAAAGAAGGACAACCTGAAGATTACCAATCAAAACAGTTAATAGAAAATGAAAAGATTAAAATTTCTAAACCACAAGACAATATCACAGAATATAAAATTAAAAATAAATTAATTTTTGGAATATTAATAGATTATAAAGAAACATTACCACAGAAAATTAAAACTCTTCGTCACATGTTAATTCAAAAAGGAATCCAGGAATGCAGCATGCCAGACAAGCAAGGGTTAAAAGCAATTCTTCAAGTAATCTTTGCAGATTCAAACATCAACATCATCGTTTGCAAAGGAACAATCCAAACTCCACCTAAGGATGAAAGAAGAAGTATAATTAAAGAAAATCATGAAAGCACAGTTGCAGGACACAAAGGAATTAGAAAAACTTACCTCAGGATCAAGAACAAGTATTATTGGAAAAACATGAAAAGAGAAATTACCGATTATATTAGATCATGCATTAGCTGCCAAAGAACCAAGCTAGTAAGGATGAAGAATAAGGAGCCTATGGTCATCACAGACACTCCTTCAGACGCATTCGATAAGGTGTCCCTAGACATTCTTGGACCCTTACCTATGACGCAAAAAGGATACAGTTACATCCTCACCACACAGGACAACTTGACCAAGTACTCCGTCGCAGTTCCACTTGTGTCAGCTACATCAGAGGACGTCGCAAGAGCATTTACCAACTCATTCATATGCCAATTCGGCAGTCCTAAAGCTATCCTCACCGATCAGGGAACATGCTTCACATCTTCACTTATTAAGAAGCTAGCAAAAATCTTCCACATCCAGACGTACCGTACATCATCCTTCCATCCTCAGTCAAACGGGTCCCTAGAAAGAAGCCATCACGTTCTAGTTGAGTACTTGAAACACTATATATCCAAACAAGAACACTGGGACGAATGGCTACAACAAGCAATGTTTTCATACAACACAAGTGTTCATGAGGGGACAAAATTCACACCTCATGAACTGGTATATGGAAGAAAAGCAAGACTACCATCAAAATTTACACCTACTGACAGTTTAGATACATACCCAGATTATGTAGACAAACTATTACAAAATTTACACAAAATTAGGCAAACAGCAAAAACAAATCTAGAACAATCAAAATACAGACAGAAATACTATTATGATAAAAAGATACGACCGATTAATTATAAAATAGGAGAAGAAGTTATGTTATTAAACCCACCAAGAAAAAGTAAATTACAAAAAGAATATACAGGACCGTACAAAGTTTTAAGAAACATAGAAAAGAATAATATAGAATTGCAAATAAGTCCCAAAAAGACTAGAATAGTTCACAAAGATAGACTAAAGAGGGCCTATCGACCAATTTACAACATAGATCAAAAATGAAAATCGATATGGCAATCTATATGATTTTCGGAACATGCGCATGCGCACATGCAAAAATTCGAACCTACCGCCATATTGCAAAAGTACGTAGAAAGCAAGCACGCGCAATCAACGCTACCACGAAAAATTTAAAAACAAAAAGAAAAAAAAAAAGGAGAGGTGAAGAGAAAGATTGATAAGAAGAAAGAGTAAGCATAGACAATGAGATTTATAATTGTTAATACCTTATAGTAAGCAATAGTTCTAATTTACAGAACAATGGTCCAACAGACAGCAAGTATAGTAGATGCCTTGTGCATAATAGATGGTACAATAGCATTCGAATATGTGCTGGATTTGAAGTTGGGACGCATATGTGCAACTTGCGCATTGCATGTGAGCCCTGCAAACAAAAAACATTGGGTCCATGCAGGAACGCATCACTTCATACTAAGGGAAGAAGCAGTAAAACAATCAAACTGCATTAGGTGCGGATTTCAATTTGCACTAGTACGACCTGTCTTGGCCTGCTCAACCTGCCTGCAGGCTATAAATGGAATCGAACAAGAAACCCTAGAAATATTCAGAGACGGGTACTTGACGCCGGCAGAAGACCAAGAAATATTTTATTTAAATACTTTGACTAACCACCCTTAATCATATTTATTTTCTTTCCTTTCTTTCCTTTTTTATGTTTTGTATCCATCATATATTATCCTTTAATTTGTTCTTTTTTTCATAGTAAATAAATCTTTTTGTTAAATCCAACAAGCATACTTCATTCCAAAATCCTGCAAAACATTTTTATTTTTGTTCGATATATTAATGCGCAGACTCGCAAGTCCGCCATATTGCATAGAAAAAGATAGAAAGAGACAGAAACTAAGAGCGACAGAGAGAGATATACGAAGCGACGCTACGCACGCGCAGCTATATTCAATTCATAGAGAGCGAAAATGGTACGTCGCGCAGGACGAAGAGAAAGATTAAGAAAGTTAAGAAGAGCCTTGAAACAATTTAGAGAGGTAGAATTGTATCATCAAAGATTTATTTCATTTATTAATTATTTCTTTTGTGCAAAAATTTCAAAGATGACAGCGCAAGAAGAAATGTTGAGGAAGGAAACACCACCACCAACACCACCACCACCATCATCACCACAGTGGAGGTTGGTTTTAATAGACATACCAGAGTTGAATTGGAAAACTTATGGAAAATCAGAGAGGACGGACCCAAGAAGGGAACACGGACAAATAATGCGTTATTTCGGAGTCCTGTCAGCCTCTCCAAGAAACAGCGAGGAGAAATGTTGCTGCGCTCTATGTAATCTGAAAAGACGAAATCATTGTCTCTTGAGGACAAGAGACAAACGCGCGGGGGAAGTTGTAACGACCCGATAATCAAGCGCAATATCTTTTTGTTTTCATTTTCTTTATTGTAATTAATTTTTATATTTCATACAAGGTGTTCTATTTTATTTTTATTGTTAATATTTAATGTATAAATTTCTGTAATAAACATTTTCATTTTTCATCGATAACCGAGTCTGTTAAATACATCGATAAAAGTTTAGTCGATAAGTCGGACGGTAAAACAGTTTACCGATAAATTATCGACGTCCGACCGCGCACGCGCGAGCGCAACCCCAGTAACCATACGGTGGGGTAGTATTCTAGAGTGGGGATGCTGGACCACCACGTGACGGGAAAAACCCAGCTACCCCAAGAACTCTATGCGGAAAAAAAGTGCCGACTCAGCAAAATCTGAGTATAAATAGAGGCGTTCCGCACAGTTTCATAGCAGATCTTCTCAGACCTCGGTCTGAAACAGACAACACTCTGATTAGTAGAGAAGAGCTTGCGCTGAACTGTCTAGGCAGCGATAGAGCGCGAGCTATAGCTAATTCCTACTATTCCACTGGTGGCGTGCAGGACTACGGATCAGTGGACCTCCTATTCGCGGTGCGCAACGTGTTACACAGGTGTTACGCTAAGCCAACACTCAAGTGTAAAGAGCTAGCGAGGAGCGGAGCTCCTTGAACGGCCTGCGTCTAACACGGCTCTGGTATAACCAGAAACCGATTGCGACCTGTAGGAAGGGTTAACTTGATTCCAATGGTCTAGCACAAACCTCTGGAGTTTAGTTTCCATAATTATTGTTGAAAACAAACAGACTGTTGACTGTATAAGAAGACCACGCCGCATTCGCGTTAGCGCTATCGATTAATTACAATTATTAATTTTTACTTACATATATTAATTACTAATTACATATTTTTCAATTGTATTCCCAATCTAGGGCGAACGTATTATAATCTCTCATTGTATTCCTAATTCTAGCCGCACTTATTGTGATACTAGCGATTTTGTATTATATTTCAATATTCACTTACCTTTCTATTTTTGAATAAACAATTTTCCATTCAGTTTCTAGCACATTAGTGTTTGGATTTCACTCCTTAACCGCAAACCACACGAACCTATAATCCCTAAAACACAGAATACGAGTCGCCTTCTAAGGGAACCGCTCTCCCTACAAGTCGGTGCAGTGACGTACTCACTCTGGGTCGTTACAATTCGAACGGCGGTCGAACGTTCGCGACGTTAGGCTTTGTAAAGGTTCTCATTTATTTTAGTTTCGTCGTTTAAATTCATATTCATCCATCCATTCTTTTCACACTATCATTCGGTAAGGTAATAATGATCCTGATCGGACCGGCTGACGCTTTGTGCAAATGAGAGGGAAAGAGTTTCCTCGACAAGGAAGTTATTACGGTTTTCCCGTTTCTACGCAGTTACCAAGGGAAATTCCCGGACTGCGAAGTGTCTTATATATCTCTGGTTGGCGACGATAGTTTCAAGGAGGGTCACGTAAACTATTGTAAAGAAGGAAACAGCAATACCCTTTCCTCGTGTACCTCGCATGAGAAATTCTCGGAACCCAAGGGCTTGACAAGATACACGATTCCAGGGTAGAATAGAATAAAGAAGAGAAAGCAATAGAAGAAGTCAAAAATAGAAAAGAATTAAACTCAAACTCTTCCTTGCACACCCCTGCATGAGAAATCCTCGGAACCTCGA
The DNA here is from genome assembly GCF_907164935.1 of Osmia bicornis bicornis. Lineage (NCBI taxonomy): Eukaryota > Metazoa > Arthropoda > Insecta > Hymenoptera > Megachilidae > Osmia > Osmia bicornis. The sequence goes on from NW_025791318.1 coordinate 177,142, forward strand.
AAGGCTTGTCAAGGATGTACAAGGTAGAGGAGGAATGAAAAGATTGGCGGAAAAGTGAAACACCCACCTCACGACCCTTACATGAGAAATCCTCGGAACCCCAAAGGGCTTGATAAGGGACGCAAGGCGGATAAATTTCGAAATTTCCGCCGGGGCGTAACAGTACACATAATAACAGTATCGTTAATACTATACCTACATTAGATATGTAATATACATTTAATAACAATATCATTATTACTATATCTACATCAGATGAAATTTAATATATTGATTTAATCCCACAGACCAATGTACATTTAATGACAATACCATTGTTACTATATCTACATTAGATACAATGTAATGTACTGATACCTTCCCACAGATCAAAGTACATATAATAACAGTACCGTTATTACCATATCTACATTAGATATGTAATATACATTTAATAACAATATCCTTATTACTATATCTACATCAGATGAAATTTAATTTACTGATTTAATCCCACAGTCCAATGTACACTTAATAACAATATCATTATTACTATATCTACAATAGATATAATGTAATATACTGATCCCTTCCCACAGATCAATGTACATATAATAACAGTATCGTTATTACTATATCTCCATTAGATATGTAACATTCCTTTAATAACAATATCATTATTACTATATCTACATCAGACGAAATTTAATATACTGATTTAATCCTACAGACCAATGTACATTTAATGACAATACGATCATTACTATATCTACATTAGATATAATGTAATATACTAATACCTTCCCACAGATCAATGTACATATAATAACAGTATCGTTATTACTATATCTACATTAGATATGTAATATACATTTTATAACATTATCCTTATTACTATATCTACGTCAGATGAAAATTAATATACTGATTTAATCCCACAGACTTAGGTACATTTAATAACAATACCATTATTACTATCTCTACATCAGGTGTAATTTAATATACTGATTTAATCCCACAGACCAATGTACATTGAATAACAATATCATTATTACTATATCTACATCAGATGAAATTTAATATACTGATTTAATCCCACAGACCAATGTACATTTAATGACAATATCATTATTACTATATCTACACGTGATGTAATGTAATATACTGATTTAATCCCACAGACGAATGTACATTTAATAACAATATCATTATTACTATATCCTCATTAGATATAATGTAATATACTGACCACTTCCCACAGATCAATGCACAGATTGTAACATTATCGTCATTACTATATCTACATTGGATATGTAATAAACACTTAATAACGGTATCGTTATTACTGTATCTACATTAGATCTAGTGCAATATACTGATTCCTTCCCACAGATCAATGTACATATAATAACAGTATTGTTATTACTATATCTACATTAGATATGTAATATACATTTAATAACAATATCATTATTACTATATCTACATCAGATGTAATGTAATATACTGATTTAATCCCACAGATCAATGTACATTTAATAACCATACCATTATTACTATATCTACATCAGATGTAATGTAATATACTGATTTATTCCCACAGATCAATGTACATATAATAACAGTATCGTTATTACTATATCTCCATTAGACATGTAACATTCCTTTAATAACAATATCATTATTACTATATCTACATCAGATGAAAATTAATATACTGATTTAATCCCACAGACTTATGTACATTTAATAACAATATCATTATTACTATAGCTACATCAGATGAAATTTAATATACTGATTTAATCCAGGAGACCAATGTACATTGAATAACAATAACATTAGTACTATATCTACATCAGATGTAATGTAATATACTGATTTATTCCCACAGATCAATGTACATACAATAACAGTATCGTTATTCCTATATCTACATTAGATATGTAATATACACTTAATAACAATATCATTATTACTATATCTACATCAGATGAAATTTAATATACTGATTTAATCCCACAGACCAATGTACATTTAATGACAATACCATTATTACTATATCCACATTAGATACAATGTAATATACTGATACCTTCCCACAGATCAATGTACATATAATAACAGTACCGTTATTACTATATCTACATTAGATATGTAATATACATTTTATAACAATATCATTATTACTATATCTACATCAGATGAAATTTAATATACAGATTTAATCCCACAGACCAATGTACATTTATTGACAATACCATTATTACTATATCTACATGAGATATAATGTTAGGTTAGGTTAGGTTAGGTTAGGTTAGGTTAGGTTAGGTTAGGGTTAGGGTTAGGGAGTTCGGTGCGGGACGTCTTAGGAGTCGGACGTGCGGTGGAGTCGCTCCCAAAAGCGGAGTGTGAAAAGAGTTGAAGAATCTTCAGAAGGGTTATTACAAACGAACTCAGAAATTACGATGGCACTTTACACAAGCATGCGAAAATAAATGGAAATGCTGAAACCAAATAATATGACGAAAACAACGAAACGAAGTAAATCACGGACGCGGAAAAACATGAAACCCCGTCTAAAATAAAGATAAAAACTGACAGGTGTAATGGCGTAGGCGGTTACGGCGGTTATGAACAGGAACATAAAATTGAAGGTAGTTTGAAAGTACACAAACGAAAAAGTCCGAAGCGATGAAACTAAATAGTACGACGAAGAACGAACGATGGGAGACTAAACATTTACACGTATAGACAGAAAACTCCGTATAAAATAAAGATAAACTGACAGGGGAAATGGCGGAGGCGGTTACGAACACGAACATAAACTGAGGGTAGTTTGAAAAATACACAAACGAAAAGCCCGAAGTGATGAAATCAAACAGTAAGACGAAGATCAAACGGTGGAAAGTTAAACGCTGACGCTGAGAGACACGAAATAGTTAATAAAATAAAGACAAGCGACAAAGCGACAGCTGTAATGGCGGAGATAAAATGAGCACGTAACACAACAATGAAGACAACCCGAAAAATGCACTAACAACGAGTCCTGGGATGCACAAAGTCCACACACAACAGCGGGCAAGTTAGACTACAAAAATAAAAACACAGAAGCCACTAGGTAAGTCAAAAATTCTATTAAATTCAATAATAGTAGACGGGATGAAACACGAACAACTGACACAGGAAGGCACACGATAAAGAAGGAAGTGGTGGCGCAAGTGTGCCTAGTAGACGTATTAAGGTTGCGCAGGTGAAAGTCAGGGAAGTAGCTAGGCCCACGGGTACCTGTCACAGTGAAAAAATTAATAAAAGATAGACAGACTGTTAAGAATTACTAGAGGATATTAGAAACTAGAGGAGCGAATACAATAACACCTAGAGGAAAATAATATTGTAAAATAGTAGCTATAAATACTTGTAAATAGTAATTAAGAGAAAGGAAGGTACCTCTGGCACCGGCGATATATACGCCAGTGAAAAGACACGCATGCGCAGATGGTGGGATAAAGTACGTAGGAATGTATACATGAGGATATGACGTAAGGATGGCAGCACCGCTGCTGTCATAATACAGTAGTACGACGAAATAGTGGACCTACATTAGAAATAATTAATATAGCGGAATCGATATAACGGTCCATTCACATGAACGGAAGAACAAGAACGAAGTAGGAAATAAAAAATTAACAATAAAGTGTCAAATCAAAACGGGATGGATACATGTACGATCAATTAAAATGATAATATATATAATCAAAGAAACTCATAGAGATTGAGTAGAAAATTAAAGATATATAGAAATTTATTACTATGAAACACAAGTCTTTACAATGTTTTAAAATAAAGAAACGCATAACAGACACCAAAAGTACTAACATAATTAACATATATAACAACGATCCAGGCACCGAACTCTCCTCCTTCTTTTGAGGGGTCCTAGCTGAAGGTGTGAGGCACCGTGCCGAGAAGCTTGTGGCTACAGGGACCAAAATCGTGTAGTCATGAACGGTCCCTCGGGGGTACCTGCTGCCCCCCCCGAGTAACTCAGGCTTACCTGTACAAGGCGGCTCTGTGCAGGCGGACAAAAATTCCGACCACTATCGTGGGAACAAATATGAATAACTTAAAATTAAAAACAAACAATAAAAAACAAACCGGACTGGTAAATATGGATACGACAAATGGCACAGAAAAGGACAAGAGCGGGAAAAAAGAGGAACAAACAGAAAAGGAAATGATACAGAGAATAATCATGGGAGACACAGAGAACAGATCACCTATTGAGGAAACCAGGATGGCGTTAAACCCCAAACCAATTAGGGAGCTAATGACAGCTTTTAGACCGGCGAGGACATTATCAAGAAGCCCAGTAAGGCAAAATGATGAAATAGCAATGGCTAATGTAGACCTCACGGGGGACGAGGATGATGAAAATGTCTTCACGGATGTAAGTGACCGGAGTAAAGGGTCGCAAGCAGTTGGGAAACAAGATTATAAACAGATAAAAGAAGAAAGTGGAATAAGATATGAGGAAACAACGGGAGGGGTAGGTCTGTCGCTCACGGCAATCTGCCAAATAATTGAGATGGTTCAAAGAAGGAACGAAACGGTAAGCTGCTATCTACAAAGGGTAAAAAATGTTAACCCAGACATGAAGCATATCAGCGTAGATATGGGAAAAGAGTTAGCGCATGCGAAAGAGCTGGCTCGGGCAGCAGCAAAAGTTTATCAAAAGGAAAAATCAGAGGAACTAGAAAGAAACAGACGAATAGAGGAAAGATGTAAACAACAAATCGAAAACGCAAGTATAGAAAAAAGTAGATTATATAAATATGGTGAAGGAAAAAACGAAAATGTAAATAAGAGAAAGAATGTAACACCACCAGAGCCAGAAATAAGCAAGAAAAAAAGTAAGACGAACGCAGTAATCAATAAAACAGGACCTATGATAAGAAGCGTACAAATTATCAGGGAAGCGAATGATGAGGCATCGTCAGATTCGGATTGGAGTGTAGTAAGTAGAAGAAAGAAAAGAACAGATAAAAAAGAAAAGATAAACAGTGAAGAAACAGAGACAAGAGAGGATGATACAAAATTAAATCTAAGAAGTATTAAGCCTCCGCAAAAAAGAGGAGAAGCGATAACAATTAAGGTTGGAAAGGGTAAAACCTACTCGGAAATCACCAAGTCGCTCAAAAAAAAGATGGGGGACGATATTGAGGGCGTAAAACGCATTAGGGAGACAAGAACTGGAGATCTACTGGTGGAATTTAATGAAAAAACGGACAGTACAATGTTTAGAGAGCAAGCAATACAGGCGCTAGGAACCGGAGTGGAGGTGAGAAGACTTGTACCTAAAATAAAAATAGAAATACTGGATATTGACCCGTCCGCGGAGGCAGATGAAATTATAGGGGCCTTAGTAAGAGATACGGGCATAAGAGCGGAAGATATAGCCTGCAAATCTCTACGAAAAGCATACATGGGCACACAGATAGGGATGATTGAGGGGCCGATAGATCTAATGGAAAAAATTAAAGAAAACAAGATCAAGATCGGATGGGTCAATTGCAGAGTGAGGCACATGCCCGATATTATAAGGTGCTACAAGTGTCATAACATAGGGCATGTAGCAGCGCGGTGTGCAGTTATACAGGGGGAAAAAATGTTATGCAGGAGATGTGGAAAAGAGGGACATAACATGTCTGAATGCAAAGCGGAAAAATCGCAGTGCAGACTATGTATTGCAAAAGGTCTAACCGGTAATTCGGTAATGCATATTGCCGGATCGATACGATGTACGGTCTACAAGGACGCGGTTAACGGGAGTAAAAGGATGAAGCAAAATTCATGATTAAAATCCTACAAACAAACCTGAATAAATGCAAGGCTGCACAGGCCTTGCTGGAAAAGACGGTCCAGGATACCGGTGCGGATATAGCAATAATAGCAGAGCAAAACAGGAGTATGAACTATTGGTACGGGGATACAAAGGGGGATGCGGCGATTTGGGTAACAGACCTAGGAATTAGGAAGGCTACCAAGCTTAACCTAGTAAAACAAGGCAAAGGGTTGGTCGCGATAAACTACAACGAATATCTGATTATCAGTAACTATATATCACCAAACATAGATAGCAATGAACTGGACAATAGACTGAAAGAGGTTAGGGATATAATCATGGCTAAAAAATGGGCGGGTATCCTGTGGGCAGGGGACCTGAACGCTAAGTCACCACTATGGGGGGGAGACGTTTGGAACCGTAGAGGGAAAAAAGTAATCAGTGAAATTATTAATGCGGAACTAATACCAGTTATTACTGAAGGGGGAAATACATGCACGAGGGGAAATGGATCGAAAATAGATATTATAATTACCAGCGCAAACTTAGAGGGTAAAATGAGGGAAAGTAGGGTTCTAGGTACATATACAGGTTCGGACCACCAATATGTTTGGCATAAGGTTGATCTCCAAATGACTAGACCTGAAACAAACAAAAATAAAGAAATTAAGAGAGACATAAATGCTAAGGTATTAATTAAAAAATTCCAAAAGAAATACCAGAAAAAGGTTGATGAGGGGTTTAATGAACAGGGAAATATTAATGATATAAAGGAATTTATGAGGGAAATAGAGGATTTGTGCAAAAGCAGTAGGAAAAATAGAGAGAAACCAAAAAACAGAAAACCGGTCTATTGGTGGAACGAAGAAATAGCGAAACTAAGGAAAATAGCAAACAAAAATAGGAGAAAATTAACTAGAAGTAGGAAATAGGGGAATGTTGAGGTGATAAAGAGAGTAGAGGAAAAATATAAAGAAGCTAAGAAGTCACTGAAACGAGAAATTGTTAGGGCGAAAAAGGAAGCCTGGGAAAAGTTCATTGATTCAGTGGACCGGGATATTTGGGGCAAACCATACAAGGCGGTGATACGGCAAATAAAACCGGAGCCTCCGCCAGTGGTACTGAATCTAGAGCAAACTAGAGAAGTTATAAAAGGATTGTTCATAATGGAACAAACCGGGGTAGAGGAAGGTATGGCAGACGCGGGGCATGAGGGGGATAACGTGCTGATTGAACAGGAATATGAATTAGAAAATAGCATGGAGGGAATAGAAATAACTACGGATGATGTGATTAGGGCGGGTAAAAGGATTATGATTAAGAAAGCACCAGGGCCGGATGGCATTCCAGCACTGGCTGCAAGAGTGATAGGTATAAATGCTGCACGATGGCTTCAACAAATTTTTAATAGTTGTCTCAAGATAGGGTATTGGCCAGAACAATGGAAGGAAACGAGACTCGTCCTACTTCCGAAGGGGAAAAAGAAAGTAGTAGATGGTAAAGGAGGGGAGAAGATAAACCCGTCTGACTACAGGCCGCTTTGCATAGCGTCTAATATGGCAAAAATTTTTGAGCACGTCATTAAAGATAAATTACTGGAGGAACTAGACAAGGATGGCCTGTCAGAAAACCAATATGGGTTCAGGAAGGGGAGGAGCACCGTCCATGCAATGGATACAGTTATGGGATTCTGGGATGGAGCTAAAAGGGAAGGCAGACACTGTCTACTAATATTATTAGACGTTAAGAATGCCTTCAATACCCTAAGATGGCGAAGTATAATTGAAGCAATGTATAAGAAAAATTTCAACCCGAAAATGGTGGGACTTATCCAATCATACCTAAGAAATAGATGGCTCATAGTAAATGCCTCGGACGGTACCGACAGAATCCAGGTGTTTGGAGGAGTTCCACAGGGATCGGTGATTAGACCGTTCATGTGGAACTTGGTGTACGATGGGCTTCTTAAAAAGATAATAAGAAGAGATGTATATCTTATCGCTTTCGCGGATGATGTTGGTATTATTATCATAGAGAAAGACCTCGAGACCATGAAAATAATAGCAAATCAAGCAATGAAGGATATACTAACCTGGTTCCAGGGAGAAGGCCTAGAACTAGCACCACAGAAGTCGGAGGTAATACTACTTACTGGAAGAAAATGCGTAGAGGGCATCCCTGTTAAAATAAGCGAAGAAGAGATTAAAATTAGTGAAAAAGCCAAATATTTAGGGGTAATTTTTGAAACCAACCAGGTATTCAAAGAACATATCAAGAACACAATAGACAGAGCGCTGAAGTATGCGATATGCTTGGGGACACTACAATCAAATCTAAGAGGAGCGGGTACAAAAGCCAGGAGTCTATATTACAGGGTGGTAGAGTCGGTTGTAATGTACGCCGCGCCAATATGGGGAAGAGCACTGCAGTACAAGATAAATGTAAGCGAAATACGCAGGGCACAAATGATAGCCTTAGGAAGAGTACTGAGAGCGTATAACACAGTATCGACTGAAGTCCTATGTGTAATAGCCGGAGTACCGCCATGGGACCTAGAGGCCGCTAGAAGAGCCAGAATCTTTGAAAGAACCAAAAAAGAATTGAATAAACTGGAAGGAAAAGAAAAAAAGGAAAAAATAACAGACATCAAGAGAGAGGAAACAAACCTAATGAACGAGAAATGGCAAAATGAATGGGACCTGTGTACAAAAGGAAGATGGCTATATAGCATTATTCCTAATATAAAGGATTGGGTGAAAGAAGGGGTTCCAATCATGGACCACTTCACAATGCAAGTGCTAACGGGCCATGGATGCTTTGGAACATACTTGCATAAAATTAAGAAAGAGGAAGATAGCAGTTGCTGGTTTTGTAATGAAGCGGTAGATGATGTAATCCATACGCTCTTCCACTGTCCAAGATGGGCACAAGATAGAAGGAACCTGGAACGGATTATATATTCCACAAGGTGGAACGAACAGAATCTGAGGACTCTGCTGAAAGATAAGCAAAAAAATGCAGCAGTAAGAGATTTTATAATAATGACAATGAAAGATAAATGTAAGTATGAAAAGGAAAACAGGGAAGAACTGAGAAAGAAGAAAGACACAGGAAGGCTAGGAAGGAAAAGAAGAATAAAGGAAAAGAAAACCTAGGAATGAATATATGAAACAGAAAGATAAAGACTAGCAATAATGGAGTTTCATCAAGAAAGAAAGACAAACAGAAGCCAAAAACATTAGGAAATCTTAAAGTAAGAAAGGAATTGAAATATGTTCTATTGAAAAACAGTAAGGTACATAGTTCTACTCTTATGACAAAACTTTATGAAAAAACTAAATGAAATGATGAAAATTAGCAAAAAATTTTAATAATGGACCTAAATGCTAATAGTGGACACAAACCTTAAAGATGAACAAAATGCTTAAGGAAGACGGTTAAATACAATATAAATTTTAACGAATGACTCCTAGAAATTTTACAGAAAAGAAACGTACAGTGAGACGCCAAATATATTTTAAAAATTGACCAATGGAATATTTTACAACTAAACAGAAAATTTTGAAATAAGTTCTAATAAAGGGAATACAAATAATGACAGTTAAGGTAGACCAGGAACTATCCTGCAGTATAACACAGATAACGCTCAGAGTAGAATGGAAAATATAAAAATATAAAGCTAGAATAGATAGGAGATAGGAAAATGAAAAACAAAGAAATACTTACTAGATAATGTTGAGGAATCAAACAACAGCAATAAAAATAACAGCACAGTAACCAGGATCATGTCCCGCGGAGCCGGGCTCTGGTATCCTGACAAGATCCGAAGCAGACCATACGATGACTGAAAAGTAAAGAAAGAAATAACACAAGTATCCCGGTGTAACTGCATCAATGAACGAAAAGATTATAGTTGAAATAGGGTAAAAGAGAAGTAATTATATATTAGAGTAATAAAATATTTTTCAACAAAAAAAAAACCGACTTCGAAATGCACTAAAAAGTGTAAAATAATTTCTATATCATTTATACCAGTATTCCACAGCTATTAATAAAATCTACTTAATCATTAAATAGGATACTAAATACATTTCAACCTTTTCGGAGGCGGCGCAAAATGAAAAACTTTTCTTCTATTAGGAAGATCATACTTCATGCATCGGCAACCGGTGACAAATGACCCGTTTGATAATTGAAAGTAAACAATATTGAACGGGAATCAGCATACCCATTGCAGATTAACTATACTGCATTTGAGTGTAGACCATACTGAACTCGCGCAGGTTACTAGGTGTAGGGACATTTGTAATAACTTGTGTGTTTCTCCTGTATGTACACTCAGTTGCATTGAACTTGTCGCAGTGAAGTTGGCTACAAATCGGCTCACCAACGCTGCGTAAATGCATTAGTGAATTTGTAGCCAACTTCACTGCGACAAGTACAATGCAACTCATCGTACACCTTGCTTCTTACTTTACGATCATATAATTGTTTCTTTGAAAAAAAATAATAGTAATTTCATTGTATCGTGTATCTGTACCATCTCATCATCGGTTATCACCTATCGTACGTCATATATTTCTGTCCGGCATTTATATGATCGCAAAGTAAGAAGCAAGCTGTAGAGGGTAATCACACACGTTATTAAAAATCTCCCTAGACCCAGTGAGCGAGTTAAGTGTGGTCTGTCGTGAGTTGCAGTAGACATGTACATCAGAAGTGGTAGTAACTTCTGATACAATCGTTAGAATTAGGAATGTTTTCTACCGTGTGTATAACGTTTCGAATTGTATTTCTTACGACTGATGAATTATCAAGTTTGCCATACCGCTGTGAAATCGTTATTAGCAGGATCGTATGTTTTGTTTTTTTTTAAATTTTGCGCCGCCTCCGAAAAGGTTGAAATGTATTTAGTATCCTATTTAATGATTAAGTAGATTTTATTAATAGCTGTGGAATACTGGTATAAATGATATAGAAATTATTTTACACTTTTTAGTGCATTTCGAAGTCGGTTTTTTTTTGTTGAAAAATATTTTATTTCACAGTTTTTAGTGGTACGTTTAGTATTTGTAGGATGTCGTAAGGAAAAAATAAAGGAAAACAATCGCAATAATATTGGTTGTATTTTTATGTATTTACAGTATCTTAAAATAAAAAGAAACAGAAATAAAAAAAATTGAAATTAAAAATACTAATACAAATGAAAAGAAAAGAAAGAAAAGAAAAATAGAAATATACAAAATGAAAATCAAAAATAGAATGAAAACTGTCATGAAAATAAACAAAAATACAAATATAAATAAAAAAAGAAAATAAACAAAAATACAAATATAAATAAAAAAAGAAAATAAACAAAAATACAAATATAAATAAAAAATGAAAATTAAAAAGAATAGTATAAATAAATAAAAAATGAAAATTAAAAAGAATAGTATAAATAAATAAAAAATGAAAATTAAAAATAATAGTAGAAATTAAAGTTGACTATAAAACAATTAAAATAAGGTAAAATAGTATTTATTGGGGGCGCCCCTACCGCCGCCCATACCGCCACCCATAGCGCCACCCATACCGCCACCCCTACCGCCACCCCTACCGCCACCCCTCCCGCCCCGCGGCCATCTGCCGCGGTAGGCACGGCGTTTCTTCCCAGCAGCCGTTCCTCTTTCTGTAACGTAAAATGTTCAATGTTAATATCGTTCACCCATTGTACAATTAATTTGGTTTATTACTTGAGACGGAAATGTGTAAATTATTTTTTCGATGATATCTGTGAAACTCACTTCGCTGCGGCTTCACATCGGCCTCAGTTTGTTGAGGTGGTTGTTCGCTGCGGTGGTGTGGCGTTTCTTGCTGCGGCGGTTGTTGCTGCGGCGGTTGTTGCTGCGGCGGTTGTTGCTGCTGCATTTGCTGTTGCTGCAGCTGTTGCTGCAGCAACGCCACCTCGCGGTCCCTCTCCTGTTGCTGCGTCTGCATGTGCTGCAGCTGTTACTGCAGCTGCAGCAACGCGTTCATAATTTCGGTTTCTGAAAGAAAAAGGAGGTATGTAACATGCATGTTTTTGAATCATGCAGTATATTACTTTTTCACTGAAATTGGAATTATACTTACGTTCATTTGTTTGAACCGTTATATCTTTCATATTTCTGTGAGAAAAAAAGAAGTTTCATGAATAAAAAAGGAAATAATCCGTTCGCATTTGTGGATGAAGTTCGGAAAAATAATCACCCCCTATTTCTTTAAAAGTCAGTAATGTTATGTGTTTTATACGCTGATTACTTATATCGTTGGCAATGCTATCCAACTGTCTTTACCAGCTGTTAACGGTTACATGGAATTTTTGGATATATCATATTGAATGAATATCGTAGTGAAATTTCGCTACAACTTGATTTGCATTCCGCAAAATAGAAAATCCGAATATCCTGAAGTAATAGAATAAACGGATGTACGTTTATCTTGTCGCGTCGCCGCCACAAGAATTTGGAAGTAACAATGTTGTTGAAATAATTTCTTATTTTTTCGCGCAATAGTCGCCAATTTGTCGTTATGATATTCGTAATCAGTGTATGAACAAACGTAAGAATACTTTTCTTTTTTAATCCAAAAAAAGGGGGGGTGAGTGGTTTTTCGAACTACACCCAAGTAAACCACGAACCATTGACGATGAAATTAATATATGTTATATGTATAATGTATATTATATAAAGAAATGAAATATTGCTTGTTATTTGGTACTTACGTCTGAACAGCAGCTCGTTCGGATAGAAAATGAACAAAATCTGTGTCTTCTAAAGGAAGACAGTTGGTGGGGCACATTTCACGATGGCATACAGAAACAATTTTCGCTGTGCGTCGTATAGATGCACAAATATCATCTAGTTCCTACATTATTAGAAGTTTGCCGACTGCGTCGAACGTAAAGAAGGACAGCGATTGAAAAAGAGGACGGAGCGAAAACAATCGACTGTATGTCTGTCGAACAATACTAATGCAAGGACGAAAATTTGTTATTAATAATTGTTTTGGTTTCAAAGTGTTATCAACAGATTTGTGATATTTTTCTGATGAAAATAAGACCAAACCAGAAGTAAATCGGACCAGTTTTTTTATTAATCAGTTTAAATTGATGAGGTCAATCATTACTAGCCAATGAAAGTCAAATAAAACCGATTTGTTTCGTGTTGGTACTCATTTTAATCGGAATAAGCTGAACAATCCATTGATACTATTGTTTGGAAGATAAGACGAAAATTATTATAAATGTAATGTTTGTTACTGGATCGTGATTTGTTTTACTCGCGGCATCCCTTTCGAATGCCTCTATCTCGTTTTCTCTCGTAATACGTATTCTCTTTCCTTTTTTATGACGGATTCGAAGCTCTGCTGGGTTCCAGGAAATTGTCAGTAGGGGAATGTCACGCAATTTTATCGGCCAGCGTAGGGGAAATGAGGGATCCGTTGCACACACCGTCGTTTTCTTAATTATTTACACGAGCCAAGTCAGTAGATGTAGGTGTTTCGACCAATAATATATTACGGCTGCAAGTCGTGTGAGCAAAGGCGGGGCACGACCAATCCTACCCAAATTTTTGGCGACGGCCAAGTTACGAACGGCGAACAGCAGTCAGTTTCAATTAACACCTTGCAACGCTGCTTTCCATTGAATTTTTTTTCAATATATTGTGTTGTGAGGTAAATTGTAACAATTATTATTTTTTTTTTTTTTTTGAATGTTTTTGTAATAATTGATAAATAAAGAAGAGGGTCCAATTTTGCTTCCAGTAAGTAATTGTATTTGAAAACAAAGGGACCAAGTCTGCTTTAAGCGACTTATTTGTAAAAGAAGTGTGCTTGAAGCGACAAATTGTTAAAAGAAGTCAGCTATAAGCGAGCATAAAAGAAGTCTGCTTTAAGCGACTGATTGGTAAAAGAAGTCAGCTTGAAGCGACTTATTTCTAAAAGAAGTCTGCTTGAAGCGACTGATTGTTTAAACAAGTCTGCTTTAAGCGACTGATTGGTAAAAGAAGTCAGCTTGAAGCGACTTATTTCTAAAAGAAGTCTGCTTGAAGCGACTGATTGTTTAAACAAGTCTGCTTTAAGCGACTGATTGATAAAAGAAGTCAGCTTGAAGCAACTGATTTATAAAAGAAGTCTGCTTGAAGCGACTGATTGTTAAAACAAGTCTGGTTTAAGCGACTGATCTAAAAAAGAAGTCTGCTGTACGCGACTGATTGATAAAACAGGTCCGCTTTAAGCGACTGATTGTGAAAATAAAAAAAGCGCGGCAAATCCTTTTTTTGAATCCTTCATCTTCACTGAAACCAGGTACGTCTGGTATATGAAAGTATGGGTAGACGTACAAAAAGTGCATGCCGTATGAGACAAAGTCGTGCAAATGAATCGGATGATGCCAAACAATTACGTCTTTGTAAAAAACGTAAAAGAACCGCAGAGGCACGGCGTCAAGAAAGTATTGATGAACGCCGTGCGCGATTGTCTGTAAAGCGGAAATATGCTCATTCGAAATTATCGCGCGAAACGGTCGCTGAAAAAAAACGGCGGCTAAGCCTAATTTCTCAACGTGTACAGAACGAATCTGCCGAGCAACGGTCACGTCGTATCGGATTAATCCGCAGACGTTTAGCGAACGAATCTGCGGAGAAACGATCACGCCGTTTCCGATTAATCCGCAGACGTTTAGCGAACGAATCTGCAGGGGCACGATCACGGCGATTGCGATTAATCCGCAGACGTTTAGCGAACGAATCTGCCGAGGCATGATCACGTCGTATCGGATTAATCCGCAGACGTTTAGCGAACGAATCTGCGGAGAAACGATCACGCCGTTTCCGATTAATCCGCAGACGTTTAGCGAACGAATCTGCAGGGGCACGATCACGGCGATTGCGATTAATCCGCAGACGTTTAGCGAACGAATCTGCCGAGGCACGATCACGTCGTATCGGATTAATCCGCAAACGTTTAGCGAACGAATCTGCGGAGAAACGATCACGTCGTTTCCGATTAATCCGCAGACGTTTAGCGAACGAATCTGCAGGGGCACGATCACGGCGTTTGCGATTAATCCGCAGACGTTTAGCGAACGAATCTGCCGAGGAACGATCACGCCGTTTCCGATTAATCCGCAGACGTTTAGCGAAGGAATCTACTGAGGAACGTTCGCAACGTCTGATGGTTATGAGAAATCGTACGCGAGAAGTACTACAAAGTGAACGTACCGAATCACGAAATACGCGTTTAAGGAATATGCGTGAACTAGCGAAAAATCGCAGAAAAGAACTTCTCCTTCAGGTAGAGAACTTTAAATCGACTATTAATATTTTTGCTGATGTACCATGTGCAGTGTGTTACAAGACTTTATATCCGCAGCAACGTTACGCTTTGCACACGCGGCCTTTGTCTGGTGTAATTCCTGCAAATCTAATACAATCGGAGAAGATAACAACATGTTCTCGTTGCCTACATCATCTTAAAAAATGCAAAGTGCCATCTCAGGCATTCTGGAATAAAATGGAACTAATGTCTGTACCTCATGAGATAGCAGATTTATCGGAAATCGAGAAACAAATGTTGTGCAGAATAGTACCGTTTCTTAAAATCATGAAAATTCAAAATCGCTTCAGTCAGGATTGGTGCAAAGGTCAGGTAGTCCTATTTGCCCGCGATGTGTTGGAAGTAGCTGAGCAACTTCCACTTCGATTAAACGAAACCGGTATAATGATTGTAGTGGAAAGCCTCGAAAATTTTGAGCGACAAAGACAATTTGAAATAGACGTTGGCAAACTTCGAGTAGCTTTACAATGGCTATTACAAAATAATGCTTTATACAAAGATGTGCGACCATGTTTTTCTAATATTCCCAATAACATTTTGGAAATAGCTGATGTCGTTGAAGAGCCTTGTATTGTAAGAAACGAAATGGAAGTTACAGAAAGAAATACTGAATCAAACAGTCGATTTGTGACTGTTGGACAGAATGTAGCTATCTTACGAGGCTCGTGCCATCAAGGTAGCGATCGCTTCAGTATTGAATCTCGCGGTAAGCAATGTACTGGCATAGCTGCAGTTGCTTGTGTTGCGTTTCATTTGCTCGACCCTAGTACGTGGTGTACTAGTGATCTCGATTATGTACTTTTAGTAGGAGATAAATATTACCGTGATTGCATTGAAGCGCGAAGTAATCCTGACCCCAGAGAAGTGAATGTCGACTATTTAGCCGTTACCGAATTATTGCCACACATATCATTTAATAACAACAGAGTGAATATTAACATTGGCTATGAAATGGCTGTAAATGGTCATATTAATATTGATAACGGCGATGAAGGATTTCCAAATTTAAAGAACGCTTTGATTACGTTTTTCCAACAGTATACGTACGGAATTCTGACTGCCAATTTTACATCAGTAGCTGTGTCACGCGGTAACCAGTCGGAGAGTACCTACTATTGGTTGTATGATTCCCATGCAAGAGGTCCAAAAGGATATAAAGCATCGTCACGGGGCGTCTCATGCTGTATGAAATGTACTAATATTGATGATTTACACATCATCTTGCGTCGTAATTTATATGCTAAAGGAGGCAATAGCAATGTGCTAAATATCTATTCACTAACACCTGTAACAATAGCACCCGAATGGAATAGATCTCCTGAAATAGAAAGGATACAACAACCATCTGTTGCGACCGCTCGTAGAGAATCCGGCGCAACAGACATTATTTTCGCTACAAGCATGTTACGTTCGACTGACGAAGATGTTCCCAACATCGATAGTATCCTCTCTGTTAGTAATAATAATAATAACGCAGAAAATGACCCGATAAACCTTGCGAATATACATAGAAAAACAGTGCCTCCTTTAAACCTAGAAAGGGAGAGAAGGATGGAAGAACTGTGTTGGTTCTTCCTGTTTCCGGATGGTAAAAATGGATTCGGAGAGCATCGAGACATCTCAATTACACCACTGGATTACTTCCAAGCGCGTATTCTGAGCAATGACAAACGATTCCAACGAACAGATTATTTGTTCTTCGCATTATCTGTTGTTGAATACTACCGCGCAAAAGCTAGCGTTTCAGTATCATGTAGAATGCGCCAAGGGGAACATACTCCACAGGGTTTAGTAGATAATATGCACCTCACGATGAGAAATATAAGAGGATCGGCATCATACTGGAAACGATGCTGTTCGGAATTAATCGCCATGGTCCGAAGTCTTGGACCGCCCACATGGTTTGCTACGTTCTCTTGCAATGATCTAAATTGGCCAGATATGTTGAAAGCATTACTACTATCCGATGGTCGCCCCGTTACCGAATTTGAAAACCTATCTTTTGCAGATCGACTAAAGTTGGTTCAGAGATACCCTGTAGTTATTGCAAGACAATTTACGTTACGTGTAAACGCGTTAATGCAGTATTTAAGAAACTCCGATTGCTTAGGTGGCGTTGTTATCGATTTTTGGCATCGAATAGAATTTCAGAACAGGGGAAGTCCACATTTGCACATGCTTGTTTGGTGTGCAAACGTACCTGATTTCCTTACCAACGAAGGCCGCAACGTTATTGAGAAAGTTGTATCTTGTTCATTGGAAGCAGAAAATGAAAATATGAGGGACATAGTTCAAAAGGTCCAAATTCATAAACATTCTGCTACATGTTACAAAGATCGTAATAATCGTTGTTGTCGTTTCGGATTCCCGAGACCGATAAGTGAAAGAACGATGTGCTTAGGTCCAGATGACACACTTGCGAATAATGGACGTTTCTGCGTACTTAAGAGAACAGAAAATGAAATTATGGTGAATAATTACAACCCAACTCTTTTAAAGCTTTGGGAAGCAAACATGGATATTCAACCATGCGGAAATGTTACAGCTGTCGCATATTATATTGCTAAATACGCAAGTAAATGCGAGCCGCAGGACGCAGGAAATACTATTAAAGAAGCCATTTTACGAGCGAAACGCCGGAGCGGAACCGTCCGGGATCAACTATTTTCGGTATCTATGGCAATTCTGTCTCAACGTGTGGTTAGTGCTCCCGAATGTGCTTATCGGTTATGTCATTTGCCTCTGAAAATGAGCTCGCGAAAAGCTGTATTTATAAATAGCTGTCGGCCTGAGCAGAGATATAGAATTTTGCGATTCGAAGAATATGAAACATCATTTTTCAATAACATATTCGATCGTTACGTAAAGAGACCAGACAATCTAGAGGATTTGAGCTTAGCGGAATTTGCTGTCCGATATGAAACAGTTTCCAGTGGTATGTGGACAGAAGAGGATGGAGACGCAGAACTTCGAAATGACGATGAAGAAATATCAAGGTCGAAATTTATCAAATTAAAGGACAATACCCGAATGCGAATAAGAAATAAACCAGCTGTACTTCGCCACCGATATTATACCCTGAACAGTGACAGAGAAGGATATTTCTATAACTTAATAGTGTGTCACATTCCATTTCGTGATGAAAGTACACTTATGTCCGAAAACGAATCTTCGGAACAATGTTTTCTTCGACGGCAACACGAGTTGAAACCTCTGATGGGTAACGCAACCGTCGAACAATTTACTCACGCAGAGCAAATTATTGAAGCGGCGCTCGCCCAGGCTGCTGCTTTAAATGTTGTACACGAAGAAGAAAGCAATGAACATTTAAGAGATGCAGTCAGAATTCATGCTGACGAAACAATACATTACGATCAAGTTGATTTATATGAAGATCAACAGCAAGAAACAATTGCAATGCCAGAAGACGTGTTCCTTAATAGTATTCGATGTCTTAATATTCAACAGAAAGACTTATTGAAATCAGTTTCCGCAGTAATTGAGAAAGATATTAAAGAAAATGATAATGAAAATAGGGAACAAATGTTGCTTTTTATTACCGGAGGAGCTGGTAGCGGTAAGTCGTTTATTTTAAAATTACTTGTTGAACATGTTAAACGCTGCTATAATCCTACAATTGATACGATGATAAAACCATCTTTCATTGAAGTAGCTTCTTTGACTGGCGTCGCCGCCCGTCAAATATTAGGGAAAACTCTGCATTCCATGTTCTCCTTGCCTATTGAAAAAGGTACTGCAATGACATATCGGCGACTGACAGGACAAAGACTCGAACAGGAGAGACGAAAGTGGCGTCATACAAGGTGGTTGATTATTGACGAGATATCAATGGTATCTTATGAGAATTTGCGAATAATTCATTTAAGATTGCAAGAATTGAAAAGCAATGATAAACTATTTGGCGGCGTAAATGTACTTCTCTTCGGCGATATCATGCAGTTGCCCCCAGTAAAAGGACACTGGTGTTTTGAACAGCCACATTGGTGTACTGCAGAAATTAATTTATGGCACCAATTTTCATTCTGCGAACTCACCATTAATATGCGACAAAGAGATGACGTTGAGTTTATCGACTTACTGAATAACCTTCGGTTTGGAGAAGTGACAACTTCTCAACTACAAATACTATGCGAACGAAGAAGAGTTCCCCTAACCGGAGAGTTCGAGGATGGTGCAGCAGTAAGAATATTCCCAACGATAAAATTAGTGGATGAATATAACACAAAAATGACAGATGAATTAGCAAAATCACGTAGAATGTACGTCATTGATTCAATAGACGAGTCCCGTGAGGCAGCTACATATGGAAAAAGGCCACCAGAAAATGTCATACCTGTAAATGTAAATAATTGTGGCGGACTGTTACATACAATAACATTAACTGAGGGATCTCGAATTATGCTGCGACGAAACCTATCAATTTCTGATGGTTTGATAAACGGTGCAATGGGAATAGTAAAGAAATTTACATGGCCGGCACTTCGAAGAGATCAACTAGAACAGGGAGAATTGCCGGATTCAGTACTTATAAAATTTGACGACGAATCCATTGGAAATAGATTCAAAGATATTGATGGTAACATTCCAATATCTCCAGTTTCAGCAACGTTTCAAGCGACAAAAGGATTTGGAGACGTCGAGCGCAGAATGTTACCACTTATTCTGAGTTGGGCAGTAACGGTGCACAAATTACAAGGGACTACATTGAACAAAGCTGTAATTGATGTTGGCAAAAAGAATTTTGCAAAAGGCCAAATTTACGTTGCACTTAGTCGTGTAAAAAGTTTAGATGGTCTAGTTTTATCTGATTTAGCACCAAACAAAGTCCTCGTGAAACCTCATGACGAGAGAGCACTCGCAGAAATGCAAAGATTACGACAGTTGCTTTTGCAAAGAAACAGTCCAAATCAGCTTCCAGCGCCTGATATGTGAAGAAGCAAGCCAAGCCTTTTTTTTATTTGTTTTATTATTAGCGACCAATTAGTAAAGAAAGTGACGAAGTTTACTTGCAGGGACAAGTTTGAAAAATCGCGCTCGCTACATTCCTTGCAGAATAACCCTAAAGAATATGTTTTTTTTGAATAACGATAGTTATTAACAATAAGAAGTTACATACATTTTTGTAAATGAAATTATGGTGGAAAGATGTACGAGATGTGAAAAGTTTCATCGCAATCGGTGTATTCCTTATAGAGTAGCGGTATAGAATCGGATTTTGCAATAACAATAGTTATTATTATTATATGTCTATGCATACTGGATTTCGATCGACGCGATATGTGTATAGAAACAGTAGAGAATCGGCGACTGCATGCTGACTCATACACCAGTAGAGACACGTAGGCATACGTAGAATTCAATGTAGTAGTAACAATAGTTTTTCACGAATATCTCGGAAACTAAAACTTTCCGTTAATTATGCATAATGAAAAAGTTGTTCAGAATCATGTCCCCGACAACATATTAAAAGGTCATTGAAATCGTCCAATCTTGACATAAAAAACTGCCTGTATTTTGCAATAACAATCATAAAATGAAAAATTTTTTTTCAATGGGACCAACCGGAAGACATACCCTACAAGATGCAAAAGGTTTCGTTCCGATTGGTACATCCATCTGAGAGTAATCGGTGAACACACCCAAAAAAAAAAAAAAAAAAAAAAAAAAAAAAAAAAAAAAAACATACTGATCGAATTGAGTAACCTCCTCCTTTTCGAAGTCGGTTAAAAAATAGGAAAACAACAGACCTGAAGTATCCGGTGTTAACCTTAACCTAGAAAGCATTGAAATGCAGGATAGGAAAGAGGTTAGTACAGTAAATACTGAAATTAAGAAAATATTGTATATATATGTAAATACAAAGAATAGGCTAGTTAGACAAACAGAAAAGAATGTAGATAATAGAAATACGGGTACTTATCTGAGTACGCTGCTACCCATTTCGCTGGTAATAGGAGTAGTAGTAGAAAGACACAGGAAATAGGGGTTGAAATATACGCAGACGAGAGTCGATTTAGTAAATCCATAACCTAAAACAAAGAGTATAAATAAGATGCGAAACTAGGTGAAACTGAAATAGTGTGTAAAATAGGAAATAAAAGGCAAAGGATATAAAGTAAAGTAAAGTGAAGTAAGGACAAAGATACAGAAAGTTACACAATATCCACTGGTATAAATAAGAGAATATAATCTAAGTGACGGCCAAAATAGATTTTAATTTCGAGCACAAAATACACAGAGAGGAAACTCTATAGGAAGGAAAAGTAAACTAGGGATATTAGTGGTACATAGATAAAATAGGAGAGGGGAAACTACAGTGGATAAATAAATTAATGAATCTGGGGATATAGAAACATAAAATAGGATAAATCAGATGTTAGCAACTAAGTAGATGTACAGAAATAAAAACAAAACCTGGAGAAATAAGGGAAATAATAGAGATATTCGAATACCGGTTAATAAAAATTGAAAATAGCCAATACATTCATAGACTAGGGAAGCCTGTTAAACGAAAGGCCGCATCCCCCCCCCCCCCGTATTCTGGCGTATGGGAATGGGGGTTGAAGGACATTACTAGTGATAAAAGTGTAAAGTGTAATGAAATTGCTATTATTAAATACTGTAATACAAGCACTAGGTTATAACTAACCAGTGGAAATGAAATAGAAAAAGAAAGTGAAAGAAATGTTATCGGCGAAGATTGGTATAAATATAAATATCGGCGAAGATTGGTATAAGTATAAATATACCAAAGTATATAGGTGACAGGATGTAGCATCATGAAATATGAGGATAACCCAGACACCGTGAATGAGGTACAGAAACAGTTTGTCAGGACGAGAAAGTACTGCCGGTACAGTACAACAACTACAGTAGCAAATACCGATCAAGGAAAAAGTACAAAGAAGATATTTATTGACACGTACATGTGAAAATAAAATAAGGGTGACTCAACAGGGGGATCGAAGTAATGCAAGAACGCGGTCCCGATCTCTCCTGGTCACAAACACATATATATACAGGTAAGTCGAGGAGGGGGTTTTTAGTGGGTAGGCGGCACTAGGTCGAGAGTCCCACACTACCGGGGTGGTATCCATCCGGTGTGCCTAATGCATTTTCCCCCTCCCCGAAAAAAAAAAAAAAAAAAGGGTTAGGGTTAGGTTAGGGTTAGGTTAGGTTAGGTTAGGTTCCACGGACCTGGCCAATTGTACAGGCTGGGCGGGGAGGTGATACCCCGACGTGGCGCGTCCCCAGGTGGCGGATAGGGGAATGCTCGCCATGTACTTGTCGGAGTGCATGGAGGGTAGGAGTGAAATAAAATAGCTCCCGCGGACCAAACACCAAGGGAAGGAAAACCCTTCAAAACCTCCCCTGTGACTGGGGGACAGAATGCAGACACGGTAACCCCTGCCTGTCGTAGGAGGCGACTGAAAGGGGGACGCTCGCTGCGGCTGGAATAGCCTCAATGAGGACTTGGGGCGATGCCGGCGGGGTCCTTGGGCTACGGCCCTTGGACCCTGGAAGGTACTACCATGCCGGTAAGGTCCAGGTTTGAGAGGCTTGAGAGGCGATGAAGGTTGCAACGGCGTCGGTGAGTTCTCCAGGGGCCAGTCTGCGTGACAGTCTGGTGCGGGTAGCGAACCCGGAGTGCCCTAGCAACTATACCGTAATCCAGTGGTCACGTTTCGCTGGAACGGGAGGCTTGCCTTAACTGGCCGGCCTGCGAGGATGACAACCTCTTCAAAAATCCCTAGCCCCAAGCTGCGGCACGCGGTGAGGAGGGTGCTCCTGGAGTCAACGCCAGGGGTGGCTGGTGGGTGCACCAGTCGGTAGCGACCAACCCCGGGGTACCTGGCGACCCCCTGGGTGTATCTGCCTTACCCAGGTAAGGCGGCTCTGCCTGGGCGGACCTACGTTCCGACCAACTCGTGGGACGAATATGGCAAATTCTATGGAAGATACGTTGGGACTACAGTCGGTAAATGAGGAAGACAATATCTTTGTGAGGAAACCAAGATTGAGCAGAACACCCCCTAGTGCGAGAAGCAGGGACTCTAGACAACCTCTCGGGAGGCTGGAATTTGTGGGTCTGACCGCGGATGAAACAGTGGAAGAGGACAACGCACCCAAGCAGAAGTGCACTAAGGGTAATACAATAGTTGAGGTATCTCACCAGATAAGAAGAGAGAGCCTCACCCTGGAAGAGAAGATGGATATCAGCCTGAGGGCTATCGAGAAGATCCTTAAGGCGATCAGTGACCATAATATGGTTTTCGACAACCTAATCCTGAAAAAGGAGGGGGAGATTGACCCTATAATAACGAACACCTATGTATCAATGAAAAACTGCTTGGAAGAGGTTGCGGTTGCGGTGGATGGCCTTAGAAATGTACATACCAGGCACACCGAAAAGTCGAAGGGTGAGGGAGCCTACCGCAGTGCGAAGAGAATCCAGACGACAGCACTGGCGAATATAGATCGGGTACCTGAAAAAGAAAAAAGAAGCATTAGCACTCAAACGGAGGAAGAGACTGGGGATGATTTCCCTCCCCTTCCGGCTGTGAGACAGCAGAAAAGGAAAGAAATCACGCCCCCCACGGATAAAAGTGGGAAGAGAACGAGATTTGCCAGGAACACGGACGAGCTACCTACGGAAGGAACAAATAGGGAGGAAGAATTGGTACCCGGACAGGGTAGAGGGGAAGTAAACGGGGAACAGGAATGGTTAGTGAAAGGAAAAAGAAGACGAAGAAAGGAGGTGGAGGTGGGTGTCAACAGAACAAACGAGACCCCGAGCAAGAAGGAGGGAGCCAGGTTGGCGAGTGGCAGAGAGGGGGGAAGGAACATCCCTAGGAAAAATGTTAAACCTCAGGCAATAGCTGTGCGCTTCGGTAAAGATAAGTCCTTCGCAGAAATACTGAAAAAAGTGAAAGGAGCCGCGGGCAAGACACCAGAGGGTATCAGGGCAGTAAAGCAGACCAGAGCCGGGAACTTGCTTATAGAATTTTCCCCTGGTGCGGATCTTGAGAGCCTCAGGAAGAACTTAGACGGTAGGCTGGGACCAGACGTAGAGGTGGCAAAGCTGCAGACGATGGTCGATATAGAAATACGAGGAATAGACCCCACCGTGGAAAAAGAAGAGGTTATAGAAGCCATCAAGAACGAAATTGGTCATGAAGCTAAGGGGGTCAGAATCAAAATCCTTCGGACAGACCCCAGACAAAATAAAGTTGCGGTTATCGAAGGCCCTGCGGTGGATATGAATCGACTGCTTAGAGGGGATAGAATCAAAATTGGATGGACCATGGTAACAGCGAGGGAAATACCGCGACTACTACGCTGCTACAAGTGCCATGGTATGGGACATATGGCAACTAATTGTAAGGTCACTGAAGAAGCAGGTGGAATATGCAGAAAGTGTGGCGATACCGGGCATCATATGAGAGATTGCGTAAAGGAGCCTAGGTGTAGACTCTGTGTGGCCGACGGACTCCCAAACGAGCAGACTGGCCACGTTGCAGCTTCAGTGAGATGCCCTAAATATAAGGAGGCTCTTAAAAATAAAAGGCAAGGATAATATCAACATATTACAAGTGAACCTCAACCACTGCAGGCTCGCGCATGACCTGCTGTATGCGAGTGTGAGCGAACAAGAGGCAGATTTGGTGGTAGTGGCGGAACCCTACGTCACGCCTGATAACTGGTACACAGATACCACGGGTAGGGCTGCGATCTTTGTCACTGGTACAGGTATGGCAAAGGGCAATAAGATAACGATAGTAAGTAGGGATAAAGGATATGTAGGGATTAGCTACAATGAAATGTACATTGTAAGTGTTTACGCTTCCCCAAATGAGAATATCCAGGATTTCGAAACCCAATTGTCGACGTTGGAAGTTTTCCTAAAAGGTCTAAGTGACTATCAGCCCAAAATCCTAGTTCTAGGAGATTTTAACGCTAAGTCCCCGTTATGGGGGTCGAAGAAGTGGTGTGGCAGGGGTAGGATGTTGTACCAGTGGTGCGCAGGCCTTGGGCTGTGCCCAATTACCTCGGAGGGGGGGGCTACGTGCGAAAGAGGAGGAGGGTCGGTCATCGACGTTATGTTTGTTAGTAAAGCGGCCCAAAAAACCCATATGTCTTCGAGGGTGTTGGACGAGTTTACAGCGTCCGACCATAAATATCTACTCCACTCAATAGGGCCAGGTGCCAAAAAAAATAATGGGATGAACCCGGACCCATTTGATATCGGGAGGGGTAGGATTGATGAAAAGAAGCTTCTTGATGCGCTTCTGCACAAATACGGAGACGAAAATTACAATAAGAGGACCAGGACGCACACCACATTTGAAGTCGATAAATTCATAAAGGATGTCGATAGACTAATCAATAAATTTACGACATACAGAGGGTCATACAAGGGCGAACGAAACCCTGTATACTGGTGGACAAATGACATTGCTAAGAAGAGGAAGGAAACAAATAAGTTACGAAGAGAATACGTGAGAGCTAGAGCTAAGGGCAACAGCGAGACAATAGAACGTACACAAATAGCATATAAAAATGCGAGGAAGGATATGAACCGGGATATTCGGAAGGCCAAAAAGGCAAACTGGCTTGACCTACTCCAGGAAGTCGATAGGGATGTGTGGGGCAGGCCATACAAACTAGTTATGAGGAGGATTAAGGGGAAGATAGCTAAACCCGATATAATGAGCCCGGATGAAGTGCGAAAAGTCGTTAAGAAACTTTTTATAACGACCCCGATGAATCCGGTGGCAGCTGAAAAAAATATTAGCGGGAATAACACAGTAGAGACGATGATAACCCCGGAGTACTTACCTGAATCAACCGGTAGAACCGAAACACCTGCAAACAATAATGACGGGCCAGAGGACAGGGAGAGGGAATCCATGAATGGGACATACTTACCTGGAAATTTGATGAGAATACCTGAAAGAAACATAGAAGCCACGGATACAAATGAAGACGGGAACATGACGAAATCACCCTGCAACAAGAGAGATGACGTGATTACGGCAGAAGAGGTTAGAATGCTGGCGAGGAAAATGCCAGTTAAGAAGGCACCTGGCCCGGATAAACTTTCGGCGGCCATAACGAAAGAGTTTAGTATAAGAGCGTCCAAATGGCTGGCACACATTTTCACTACGTGCTATAGCAGAGGCTATTGGCCTGTCCCTTGGAAGACGGGTCGCCTTGTCTTACTTCCTAAAGGGAAAGCCGGGAAAGCGGAGGAGAAAGCCTACAGACCCTTGTCTATCATCTCCTGCCTTGCGAAATTACTGGAGCAAGTAATCAAGGGAAGGATAATCAAAGAACTGGAATTAAATGATTTGGCAGAGAACCAATATGGTTTCAGGAAGGGCCGCTCCACTTTGGATGCCATGTATAAACTGAAAAGCTACTGGGAAACCGCACGAAAGGAGGGAAGGCATTGCCTACTAGTTATGCTAGATGTGAAGAACGCATTCAACACTATTAGGTGGGATAGCGTAATTAAGTGCATGAAGGAACGAGGTTTTTCCAGTGAAATGGTAGACATGATCCGGAGTTATCTGACAGATAGATGGATAATCTTTAACGCTAAAGATGGCGAGATCCGTTTCCAGGTTTTTGGTGGGGTCCCCCAAGGTTCAGTGATTGGACCGATTCTCTGGAATCTGGTCTATGACGGTCTCTTAAGAATACGCCTGCGTAGAGATGTCTATCTTATTGGCTACGCAGATGATATAGGCATAGTTATCATTGATAACGACTTTGAGAGGATGGTAAAAACGGCCGAATGGACGATAGAGGATATGAACGAGTGGTACGAGTCGGAAGGGTTGAGTCTTGCTCACCACAAGACTGAAACCATCCTCCTTACAGGAAGGAAGGTAGTTGGAGGGCTTAAAATTATCTGTGGCACTGAAGAGATAAAAACGGTTGGGGCAGCCAGATACCTGGGTCTCATGCTCGAAATGAACCGGGGTTTTAGGACACACATCGAAACGGCATGTGATAAAGCATTAAAATATGCGAACACGCTAGCCCGATTAATGCCAAACCTGGGGGGAGCTGGAAATCAGGCACGAAGACTCTACTACAAGGTCGTAGAATCCGTTATTCTATATGCAGCACCGATGTGGGCCACTGGATTGGAGAGGAAGATGAATCTAAAGTTGCTTGCCAGTACATAACGTACCGCACTTCTGAGGGTGGCACAAGCATATAGGACCACTTCCACTGATGCCCTGTGTGTAATTACAGGGCAGATACCCTTAGATCTCGTGATACGAGAAAGGGAGTGGATTTATATGAAGAAGAAAGGGACTGTGGACTGCACAACGGAAGCGGTGAAGAATATCAAGAACGAGGCACGTGAAGTTACCCTAGGAAAATGGCAACAGAGGTGGGAGGAGTCGGACAAGGGGAGGTGGACCTACGCCCTGATCCCCCGCCTGAAGGAGTGGATTTTATGGGGGCCTCAAACCCTCAACTTTCACCTGACCCAGGTGTTAACAGGGCACGGGTGTTTTGGCACCTTTTTATGGAAGAAAGCGAGGAAACAGGCCAATGCGGAGTGCTGGTTCTGTCCGGACCTCGAGGACAGCCCGGAGCATTTTTTGTTTGAATGCAGCCGCTGGAAGAATGAGAGACTGACCCTCTGTTCCAAACTAGGAGTGAACATGAACAGGAATAATTTTATTGAACTGCTTAGAGATGGCACGAAAAGAGAAGGCATTATCAAGCACGTAGTAAGCACACTGAGAGACAAAGAGGCCTATGAGAGAGGCAGGCAAAGAGAGGAGAATAGAGTTAGGGAGGTACCTCCCACCGGCCGAAGAACCGGCCGAAGAATATAAATATATGACTGGTGTGTTCACACACCGGGTCTTTGTTTTAGTTTGTGAAACTGGTGGGATGTTTTATTTTATGTAAATTGACTGACTTCTATTTATTTATTTATTTTACGTTTTATTTTACTTTACTCTGATTTTATTTTACTTCATTGGACCAGAAGCATAGAATGAGTCGGCGAGTTTACGCATGGGACTTTCACTATTTTATTTAATGATATTGACACGGATACTCTATTTTAATAGCCGGACGGACACATATGTTTGACAAGATGACACTCCTCGCGTGATTTTATATTGACAATGACCTATTAGTTTTTATACCACTGACTAGATGAGAAGGACAATGTATTACGGGACGGACATAACCAGTGAACTGCACCAGTTGGTGGCGGTGCTTTGGACGCACCAGTGAATTGAAGCTGACGCCCGCCTAATGGGTGAAACAGATTATTAGTAGCCTTGCTGTGCCGCCCGTTCCTGAAGTAATGCTACAGATCTATGATCAAAGCGGTTCCGGGGGCGGAGTTTCTTCAGGCCTAGGCTCCAAGAAAGAGAAACCGAGGTGGGTTTTTTTTTTAGTGGGTAGACCATAATTGGGAGTCCCACAGTACCGGGCACACAACATCTTGCCCGGTCTGCATAAATGCATTTTTTCCCACCTCGTTTAATAAAAAAAAAAAAAAAAAAAAAAAAAAAAAAAAAAAAAAAAAGGTTAGGTTAGGTTAGGGTTAGGGTTAGGTTAGAGTTCGGCTCGGGTCGTCGTAGGAGGCGGACGTGCGGTGGAGTTGCTCCGGAAATCGGGAGTGATTAAAGTGGAGTAAATGTGAAGTGAGGTGAAATAAAACACACCAAACCACTGTTTTTTGTATATTATTTTATTATGTATTTTATTTTAATAACCAATTACGGAAAAAAAAACAACGAAAGGGCGGAAACAAAGGGTTATCACTCCAACACGGAAGGGTTACTAGCTGAACTCGAAAGGGTACACTAAACCAACACAAGAAATCACGTAGCATTACACAGACCAAGTAAAAAATTAGAAAAGGGTGAAATTAAAATAGGATGTGATGACATAAATGAGAGGAGATTGATCGCAAATCGTGGAAAGACAGCAAATAGCTAACATAGTGATGAAAAAACTGACAGCCGTAATGGCGGTGACGGTTATGAACACACAAAATAGGCGATGATAGTTTAAAAATACACAAACGAGGAAAACTAAGAAAATCAAAAATAGTCAGTAGGGGGATGAACAGATACAAGGAAGGGAAACACTGATGCGGACTAACTTGAATCTACCACAAAAATGAAAAAGGAATTAAAAGGGTAATGGCGGAGGCGCAGCGAACACGTGGCTCAACAAACGTAGCAAACTAGTTAAACACACAAACAAAGATCACGGGTATACACAACACACAAGACAATCCACACAACACCAGGCAAAATAGACTATAAAAAGGAAATGCAGAAATCACAAGGTAAGTGGAAAAACTGCTAAATTAAATTAAATTAACAAAAATAACAGACGAGAAATTACACGATGAGAGTGACACGTGAGGAAACACCAAGAAGAAGGAAGTAGGGGGCGCAAGTGGGTTTAGTAAACGCAATTGAAATGCGCAGACAAAATTACAATGAAGTATATAGGCCCTCAGGCACCCGCTACCAACGAGGAAAAATAAAATAAAATAAAATAAGTAGTTAGTTATGATAGGAAATTCTAGAAAACGCTGAAAACTAGAGGGGATGTGTAAAATAAATCGAGAGGTTAATTCAGAGTAAAATAGCAGTAAAAATAACCAAGATAGAAAATAAAAGAAAACAGGGCACTCCAAATATAGATGATATATACACCAGTGGTAGGAGACGCATGCGTAGACAGCAGGATACAAACTGCGCAGGTACGGAAGTGAGGAAGGTGCGACACGAGTACTGTGGCGCCGCCGTCACTACAGTACAGTAGGGCTACGAAATTGTGGACCCTCACTGGAAATACTACTATAGTGGGAACGGAATAAAGACCCATTTTATATGAAGATCCAAGGATATAATTGCAAAGAAACTAACACAAAACAATAAGGCCTATAGCCTGAAGTAACAGGAAAAAGGGGAAGGGACTAATATAAAATCAAAAATTGATATAGACAAAATAAAACTAAAACACAGCGACAGAGTATAAAACCAAAATAGTATAATGAGATCAAAATAAGGATACAGCAGATTATATATAGACTCTGACCCGAACACCGAACTCCTCGTTTTCTTCTAAGGAGTCCTAGCTTAAGGTGTGAGGTACCGTGCCGAGAAGCTCGTGGCTACAGGGACCAAAATTGTGTAGTCACGAACGGTCCCTCGGGGGTACCTGCCGCCCCCCCCCCCCGAGTAATCAAGGCTTACCTGCGCAAGGCGGCTCTGCGTAGGTGGACCCCAAATTCCGACCACACTCGTGGGACCAAATAATGAATAACCTAAAAACAAACAAACAAATAAAAGTACAAACTGGATTGGAAAATAAGGATATGAAAATAGGCAAGGATAAGGCAACGAATAGGAATATGGAACAACACACAACCGAGGAAACGTGCTGGATTAGCACGGAAAATGAATTGAGAAAGAAGCAAGTAGGTTCAAGTGAGAAACCGAAACTGAATGAGAAAGGGCAAAGCGACCCAAGCCAAATTTTCAGGCCGACGCGGACACTATCTAGAAGTCCAGCGCGAATAAGCCTGGACATGGCGATGGTGGAGGTAGAGTTAACGGGGGATGAAGAAGAAAATGTCTTTGAAGAGGAAGGAAGTAGATACCAAGGACAGCCCGAGACGGAGTTGGGTAACGAAGATACAGGAGGACCGGGACTGGGAAGCAAGTTAGGGGGAGTGGACACCACTCTTATGGGGATCGAGCAAATTCTAAGTATGCTCAAATCGCAAAATGATACAGTCCTAAACTATCTAGAAAGGGTAAGAAATGCGAACCCGACTGCGCTTAAAACGAGTAGGGAAATGAATAAAGAATTAGACAACGTAAGGGACCTAGTAATGATAACCGCACAAGTCTACAGAGAAGAAAAAGACAAGCAGGCAGAAAGGGAAAAAGTAGAAGAGGCGAAAACAAAATGGATAATGGATAACATGAACAACTTAAATAAACGCTTAGATAAACTAGGAGAAAGAGAAGAAATAATAAACAACATCCAAAAAAGAAAAAACATAACACCCCCAGAAATGGAGTCGATGACTAAAAAGACTAGGGTGCATAACAAAGAAGGCAGAGTGCTGCCTACCATCAAAAGAGTCCAGATTATCAGGAACGGTGAAGGGGTATCTTCCGACTCGGAATGGGAGACAGTAAAATCAAAAAGAAGGAAAGACGAGAATAAAGAAAGAGATAGACTGATAATAAATACAGGAGAGATTGAAAAAACCAAGGAAAACCACAAGCAAAGAGCTATGATACCAACAAAAAAAATGAAGCAATTACAATAAGCGTAAGCAAAGAGAGAACATATGCAGACGTGACAAGAGAGCTAAGACAAGGGATGGGAGCAGACGTGAAAGGGGTGAAAAGAATCAGACAGACTAGGACTGGGGATATACTAGTGGAATTTGAAAACAAAACTGATAGTACAGACTTCCACGAAAAAGCAAAGGTGGTTATGGGAGATAGAGCAGAAATAAGGAGGCTTAAACCAAAAATCACAATAGAGATACAGGATATAGACCCAGCAGTAGAAAAGAAGGAAGTCCTTGAGAGCGTAGCAAAGGAAGCAAACGTCAAGGTAGAGGACCTAATCTGCAAAAATCTCAGGAAAGCCTATATGGGAACTCAAGCGGCAATCGTGGAAGGCCCAGGCGAACTGATGAGCAACCTGCAAGAAGACAAGGTAAAGATTGGGTGGGTCTATTGTAGGATCAGACAATTACCCACCGTGATGCGTTGCTTTAAGTGCCACAACTTGGGACACGTGGCAGCCAGATGCGCGGAAGTACCTGATGGAACCACTATATGCAGGAGATGTGGCGGAAACGGACACACAATGTCGGAATGCAAAACGGAAAAAGCGAGGTGCAGAATCTGTGAAGCTAAAGGAGGAAAAGAGACAGAGCTTAACCATATTGCAGGCTCACTAAAATGTGCCCTATACAAAGAGGCAATCGGGGGAAAAAATAGAAAACAATAAAATTCAATATTCAGATATTACAAATAAATCTGAACAAGTGTAGACTAGCACAGGATCTGCTCGAGGAAACAGCAAATAGAATTAACCCAGATATCGTTATGATAACAGAACAAAATAAAAGTAGAGAAAACTGGTTCAATGACAAAAAGGGTGATGCGGCTATCTGGATAACAAATAAAGGCACAGAAAAGGGATATAATATAAAAGTTCTGAAACAAGCAATAGGAATGATAGCAATAAGCTACAACGATACACTAATAATAAGTAGCTATATATCTCCGAACATAGATGAGGAGACGGTAGAAAATAGATTAGACGAAATCACCACTATAATAAGATCCAAAGAATGGTCCGGTATTGTGCTGGCCGGCGACCTCAATGCCAAATCCCCACTATGGGGCAGCAGCGTATGGAACCCTAGAGGAAGAAACGTGTTAGAATTCATGATGGGTGAAAACCTATCTTACATATTCTCAGAAGGGGGAAATACATGCACTAGAGGAACGGGATCGAAAATAGATATTCTAATAACGAGTGTAAATCTAGTCAACAAGGTGAAAACCAGTATGGTACTTACCGAATTTACGGGCTCGGATCACCAGTACCTGTATCACGAAATCAATATTGGAAAACCTGAAAGAAAAAACAACGTTAATAATGAGGGGAGAGAACTTACTCTTGACGAAAAGAAGTACATACAAACTTTCCTAGAAAAGTACGGAAATAAGGAAAACACGGAACATAAAATTGGGGACAGTGTAATCGACATCAAAAACACCTTACATGAAATATATGAAATAGGGAACTCCTGTATGAGTGAAAAAAAGAAAAACCTCAGAAGAAACCCGGTACACTGGTGGAAACCTGAACTTCGAAATTTCAGGGAGAAATCCAAAAAAATGCGGAGAAAGGTAACGAGACTAAGAAGGAAAAAAGCAAAGGGGGAACTAGACACAGCAGAAAATGAGTATAGGCAGGCTAAGAGGGAATTAAATAGGGAAGTGAGAAACGCAAAGAAGGAGGCATGGGACAAATTACTAGAAACCGTAGATAGGGATGTCTGGGGTAAGCCGTACAAATCGGTAATGAAAAAAATTAGGAAGAGTACACCCCCAATTAAATTAGATCTCGAGCAGACGAAAGAAGTAATCGGAGGACTTTTTATGTTAAATGATATAGAGAAATCAGGGAGGGATAGTAGTATAAATAAGTCAGAGGGAGGGAATGTAAACGAAATAGAAATAGGTGAGAGGAATAACGTAATAGAGGGGGAGGACGAAGAAATTACAGAAGGGGAAATAATGGCGGCCTGTAAAAAAATGGCAGTCAAAAAGGCACCAGGACCAGACGGGATAACGGCCAAAGCAGCCAAGGAGATAGGGATGGGAGCTACTCAATTTTGGAAAACCCTACTAAATAAATGTATGGACAGGGGATACTGGCCGGAGGAGTGGAAGACCACTAGACTGGTTCTGCTCCCCAAAGGTAAGTCATCAAGTGAAGGGGGGGATATTAATAAAATAAATCCTTCAGACTTTAGGCCGCTGTGTATCGCGTCAAATATCACAAAAATATTTGAACAGATAATAAAAAATAGACTGCATGAAGCCATAAAAGGAAATGACCTATCGGCACAACAATACGGTTTCAGGAAAGGACTTGGGACCGTCCACGCCATGGGGGAAGTCATGCAACACTGGGACAACGCGAAAAAAGAGGGAAGACATTGTTTACTAATTTTGCTAGACGTTAAAAATGCGTTCAACTCTTTAAAATGGAAGAGCATAGTGAGAGAAATGGTAAAAAGAAAGTTCCCTCGGAAGATAGTGGGGCTTATAAAATCCTACCTAAATAATAGATGGTTGATAATAAACACGAAAAATGGAAAAGAAAAAATACAAGTATTCGGAGGAGTCCCGCAAGGGTCCATCATAGGACCATTCATGTGGAATCTGGTCTACGATGGGCTACTGAAAATAAAATTACGAAAGGACGTGTACTTAGTGGCCTTCGCGGACGATATAGGGATTATCATTATTGAAAAAAATCTGGAAATAATGAAAGAAATTGCAAATGAGACCATGAAGGACCTCATCAGATGGTATGAAAACGAAGGTCTGGAATTAGCCGCACATAAATCGGAATCTATACTACTAACAGGAAGAAAAAATCCCGAAGGAATAGTAGTAAAAATAGGGGATAGCCAGATTCCAGTCTGCAACATGGCTAGATACTTGGGGGTAATCTTTGAGTGCAACCAAGTATTTAAACAACACATAAGGTCAGCCACAGACAGGTCTAGCAAATACGCAGTACAATTGAGCATACTGATGAAAAACACAAAGGGAGCAGGGGCCAAAGCGAGAATGCTGTACTACAATGTGGTAAAATCTGTAATAATGTATGGAGCCCCGATATGGGCGAGGGCCCTTAAGTATAAAATGAACATAAACTTACTGAGGGGCACGCAAAGACTACCCCTAAACCGACTATGCAAGGCATACAAAACAGTCTCCACGGAGGTACTGTGTGTGATTACAGGACAGATACCATGGGATATGGTAGCCATGGAAAATGAGAGAATTTTCCATAGAATGAGGAAACTAGAAGAAGAAGAAAAAATAGAACCTAAAACTGTGGAAACCAGAAATAAAATGATAAAAAGGATTAAAGAAGAGGAACGCGAAACTACAAAAGAACGGTGGCAAGAAGAATGGCAAAGAATCGAGAAAGGCAGGTGGACTAATAAAATAATTCCAGAAATTACCAAATGGAATAAGGGGAAAATCCCGACATTAAATTACCATCTAGTTCAGGCCCTTACTGGACACGGATGCTTCGGAAGCTATCTAAATAAAATTAAAAAAGAGGAAACACCTGAATGCTGGTTCTGCGAAAATCCGATGGACGACGTAGAACACACGCTTTTCCAGTGCCCCAGATGGGAGGCAGAAAGAACAGAATTGCAGAGAAGCATAAAACCAGACAGATGGGATGTGGAAACTTTCACAGTACTTCTAAAGAAGGAAAAAGCGAACGCGCAAATTAGGAAATTCTGCGAAGACTGCCTAAAAACAAAAGAGAAATGGGAGAAGGACTACAGAGAGGAAATCAGAAAAGAGAAGTCAAGACAAAATGGAAATAACAAAAGAAAAGGAAAACAAAAACAAAAATAGGAAGAGTAAGCGAGCAAAGAAAGTAATATAGAAAAAGAATAAGGAACAGAAGGGAAACAGTGTTGCTTGACAGACACCAGGGGTGGAGGGTACGGTTTGTCCTGCTGAGAAGGGGATAAATCTACCATGAATATGGGTACAGACCGGGGAATTCCTCTTGATGGCGATCCTAAAAGAAAAGAAAAATGAATTATTAAGTATAATAAATAGGCGACTATTAACAATAAAATTTATAAATCCGAGGCATGAATAAGGAAATGCCGACAAAATATGGAAAAATCGAGACGACTGACCCACCAGTCGCGACGATTTTCTGGAATTTATTCTATGTATAAACCAAATAAGTGAACTGCGAAATTGTGATATATATCTAGTCATTTACCTATATTTTACCTATATATTACTTAATATACTACTATATCTAGTCATTTTTATCCATGTGGACCGTCTTGTTCTATTTAATTTAGTTGTGTATGTATTTGTATGTTTTATTTATTTAACTATTTATGTATTTATCTATTTACTTATTTATTATCAGTATTATTATTGAACTATATGTACTAATATAAATGAGATAGAACAGAGGGCTTTTTAATTAGTGGACAATAGATATATATGACAACGTGCAATGCAGCATAAACCAATAAAGGATGCAGGCGTACTAATAAAAAAGGAACGCCTGGCGGTCTGAAGTGTGAAGGATATAGGGAGACAGAAATAATTGAAAGGTAATTAACTCATGGAATAAACACAATATGGAAGTATAGACGCTTACCTTGGGGAGCAAAACCGGATGGGGTATCCTAAGGCACGGCGTAGACAATTGATATAGGAGGCAGGTCGGCCCACGGCGAAGGGTTATGAGCTGAAAAAATAGAGTAATTAGTAAGGTTAAACCATCACTACAATTAGATATGAAACTAACACAGAACAACAAAGAATGCAATACGTACCTACAGTTTACAAAGACTGAAGGAAGTACAGAGATTATAGTAAAGAGAAACTAACAATAAAAGGGATAAATCTTTAGACAGAGAACTAAGTAGGTTTACCTTAATGCGGGAAAAATAGCTATAGTCTGCTTCTAGGATGGGATACGACCAAAAAATCAAACAAACCATGATGATTAACCTGAAAAGAGTAAAATAATTAATATACATATTAAGGTGACTGAGGTAGTATAATATTAGGTTGTATTGATCCCAAAGATTGTTATGAGATCTAGGTAATACAAAATTAGAAAACCCCGGGTAGATAAACTTGGAATGAAGAAGAAATAAAACTGGTTGACAGATATAATATAAAGTAGGAAGGCTATACGCCATGACACTTTACTAAGCATAGAATACACGGTATATAGATAGGCATGTGTATAAAATGAATGGGTCTGAAGCAAGAGAACCAAAAGGATAAAATACTAGATGGACATGTGCAATAATAAAACAAGCAAGTGAAACGGATAAGGAAACAAGATATAACATAAAGCAAACAATAGCTAGTGTAATATAGTAATAAATACTAGATGGACATGTGCAATAATAAAACAAGCAAGTGAAACGGATAAGGAAACAAGATATAGCATAAAGCAAACAATAGCTAGTGTAATAAAATAAAATAATAATACTGAAAACAATAACAATAACAATAACAATAACTAAGGACAGAAAGAAGAACAGAAAAGGGAGAAACAATTAGGTGAAGAAAAGGGACACCGTAAAGTTACAATGGTGAGAGACAATAGGGATGGGCTGAAGTAGTGCCGAAAGGCGGTCCCGGCTTCATCCTGTCTCAAAATGAAACAGGAAAGTCGGGGAGGGGGTTTTTAGTGGGTAGGCGGTATAGACCGAGAGTCCCACACTACCAGGGGGGTTCACACCTCCTCCTGGTGTGCCTAAATGCATTTTCCCCCTCCCCGCAAAAAAAAAGGGTTAGGGTTAGGTTAGGTTAGGTTAGGGTTAGGTTAGGGTTAGGTTAGGGTTAGGTTAGGTCAGGGTTAGGTTACCCCCCCGAATGAGAATGTAGGAAAGAAATCGAAATATGTCTTTAACACGGGTAAGCCTGGGGGAGGAAACCAGGATATGGGTACTGCGAAAGAAATGATGATGGAGGAAACCTCGGATTCGGAGTGGGAGACGGTCCAACGGAGGAAACGAGAAACCGCAATAGAGACGGGACGAAATAGGTTGGAGGGGACACGGAGGCAGGAGGAGGCAAGGACCCCCAAAGAGAGGAAGGCTATAAGGGATACGCCGAGGAAAAGGCCGATCAGACCGCAGGCAATCGCGGTCCGCTTCGGGAAAGAAACTTCGTTTGCGGATATCCTCAAGAAGGTAAAGGGGGCGGCGGGCCCCGCTCCCGAGGGGGTCAAAACGGTAAAGCAGACGCGTGCCGGGAACCTATTGATAGAGTTTGCACAGGGAGCGGACCTGGATAACTTTAAGAAAGTGATAGATGGTAAACTAGGCATGAACGTCGAGGTGGCGAGCCTACAACAGAGAGCGGATATTGAACTAAAAGGAATAGATCCCTCGGCGGACAAAACAGAAGTAATGGAGGCAATAAAGAGGGAACTGGGATATGATGCAAACGATGTTAAGATCAAGGTGTTCAGGACGGATCCGCGGCAAAATAAAATTGCCATTATAGAGGGCCCTGCTGTGGAAATGGGGAAGCTCACTAAGAAAGCCAGAATCAGAATAGGCTGGACAACAGTCCCGGTTAAGGAAATCCCACGTCTACTGAGGTGCTACAGGTGCCATGAGTTCGGGCACGTGGCAAGCAATTGTAAGAATTGTAAGGAGGGGAAAAGTTACTGCAGGAAGTGCGGTAGCGAAGACCATGATATGAGGGGATGCGATAAGGAGCCAAGGTGTAGGTTATGTCTTAAAGACAAACTACCGGAAGAGGAGGTTAAACACGTGGCTGCCTCGGTGAGATGCAGAAGGTATAAGGAGGCTCTAAGGATTAAAAGGCAAGATTAAAATTCTGCAGATCAACTTGAATCATTGCAGGGCAGCACATGATCTACTGATGACCTCAGCAAATAAGTATGAGGTTGATATTATTATAGTGTCGGAACCGTATAGGGTGATGGAAAACTGGTTTGTGGACAATACAGGCAGAGCAGCGATATGTATAACCAGTAAAGGGTTGGATGTGGGCAGAAATGTGTCACTAATTAAAAGTGGGGATGGTTTCGTGGTAATTAAATATAATAGTTTTTATATAACCAGTGTGTACGCGTCCCCTAATGATACAATGCAAGGATTCGAAGCTTTGCTGGCCTCACTGGCAATGGAGGTACGATCTTTGGCTGCTAGGCAAGATGAGATAATTATTATGGGGGACTTCAATGCGAAATCCCCACTCTGGGGTGCAGACAAATGGTGTAACCGGGGGAGAGTACTGCTCCAGTTCTGTAACTCGGCAGATCTCCTTACCACAATCACGAAAGGAGGGGCCACGTGCGACCGGGGAAGAGGCACCAAGATCGATATAATGACCTGTAACAGAAAGGCATTATATAGTCTTACGGAATCGATGGTGGTGGAGGATTTCACGGCATCAGACCATAGGTATCTGCTTCATACATTTAACCTGACCATAGCGCAGGATGTAAGAGCCTCACCCTTTGATATTAAGAAAGGCAAGTTAGACGAAGAAGGTTTTGTGGAGGCTTTCGTTAATAAGTATGGCGACGATAAGTTCGAAGCACGCCCTCGAACACATTCCACCGTTGAAGTAGATAGGTTCCTTGAGGATCTTGAAAGGTTGGTTAAGCGGCACACAAGGTATAACGGTTCCGCGCATGGTAAACGAATACCAGTCCCCTGGTGGAATGAGGAGATAGCGTCGAAAAGGAAGCTTGCACAAACAGCAAGACGAAGGCTTACCAGAGATAAGGCTGGTACGGACCTGGAGGCTATTCAGAGAGCATCGTTGGCATATAAGAAATGTAAGCAAGACCTAAATAGGGAAATAAGGAATGCCAAAAGGGAGAATTGGGCAAAACTACTACAGGAGATCGACAGGGATATATGGGGTAGACCGTATAAAGTTGTAATGAGGACGATTAAAAATAAGGATACTACACCAGAGGTACTATCCCCGGATGAGGTGGACAACATAGTAGCCAAGCTGTTCATATTAGAACCGGACCTGGAGGATCTCGGAGGTGAAACGGATGGCAATAGGACAGCGGATGTACAAGAGGGGAGCCAGGATGGAGGGGGTCACTCACAGTATCATACCGAAATCACGCAAGAAGAAGTGAGCAAAATAGCGTTGAAACTGTCCACTAAAAAGGCACCCGGACCAGATGGGATTACGTCAGCGGTTGCAAAAAAGTTAGGGCTGAAAGCTTCAAGGTGGTTGGCTTATATTTTTAACATCTGTTACAGGAGAGGATATTGGCCAACGGCGTGGAAGACCGGGAGACTGGTGCTTCTGCCCAAGGGAACCAAGACCCCCACGTCCGAAAGAGCCTATAGGCCACTGACTATTATCTCGTGTGTTGCCAAGATTTTTGAGCACGCGGTTAAAGGAAAGCTGATCCTGGCACTGAAGGGAAATGATTTTGCACCAAACCAGTTTGGTTTCCGCAAGGGGAAATCTACCCTAGACGCTATGAGGGTGGTTATGGAACACTATCAGAAGGCGAGAAAATTTGGGCGCCACTGCCTCTTACTTTTACTGGACGTTAAGAATGCGTTCAATACTGTTAGGTGGGACAGTATAAATCGCAATATGAAGGAAAGAGGCTTCCCGGTAGAGCTCATCAATATAGTGAGGAGTTACCTACAGGACCGCTGGATAATATACAGAGGTAAAGAGGTGGAAAGACGATACCAGGTGTTTGGTGGGGTGCCGCAGGGATCCGTGATTGGCCCTCTCCTTTGGAACTTGGTGTATGACGGACTGCTCAGACTCAGCACTAGAAGGGACGTCCATTTGGTCGGATATGCCGATGATATTGGGATCATAGTTATTGATCACGACCTAGGTAACATGAAGAAGACCGCGGAACTCACGATAAGAGACATGGCGGCCTGGTACGAAAAGGAGGGGCTTAGTCTTGCCCACCACAAGACGGAGGCCATACTTATGTCAGGTAGGAAAGTATCCGGAGGTCTGAAACTAAAATGTGGACAAGTGGAGATTACGACGACTAGGGATGTCCGGTACCTAGGGGTCACACTGGAGATGAACAGAACGTTCAAGAAACACATCATCACAGTGTGCGACAAGGCATTAAGATATGCCTACAGACTGATGTTGCTTATGCCAAACACACGTGGTGCAGGAAATTTGGCCCGTAAGCTATACTACAGGGTGATTGAATCTGTGATTCTGTATGCAGCCCCGATATGGGCACCTGGGATGGATAACAAGGGTAACGTTGGTATTTTAAACGGTACTCAACGGACAGCACTAATACGGGTGGCCAGGGCATATAGGACGGTATCGCATGATGCCTTATGCGTGATAACTGGGCAGATACCTCTGGACCTCGTGGTAAGAGAAAGGGAAAATCTCTTCAATAAAAGGAAAAGCTTACCAAACGAAAATGAGGGGGCTTCAAGAAGCCACAAGGAAGAGGCACGTGCCGATACGCTAGATATATGGCAGGAAAGGTGGGAGGGTTCATGCAACGGTAGATGGACTTATGAACTGATCCCAAAAATTAAAGATTGGCTTACCTGGGGACCTGATATCCTGGATTTCCATTTGACTCAGGTTCTGACGGGGCACGGGTGTTTCTGTAAATTCCTGGAGAACAGAAAGTTACAGGATTGTGCAGATTGTTGGTACTGTCCAGGATGCATCGACGACCCGGAACATTTTCTTTTTGAGTGCGACAGGTGGGCGGAAGCAAGACTGCAGCTGAATAGGGTACTTCAGGTCGATTTCTGTAAAAAAAACCTGATAGAACTGATAAAGAAGGGGGAGACGAGGAATGTAGTATTGGCATACATAAAGGGAACGTTAAAGGAAAAAGAAGAGCTCGCGAGAATTAGGAAGAGAACAGAAAAAGTAAATACTGCAATAACATGAGAAA
The DNA here is from genome assembly GCF_907164935.1 of Osmia bicornis bicornis. Taxonomy (NCBI): domain Eukaryota; kingdom Metazoa; phylum Arthropoda; class Insecta; order Hymenoptera; family Megachilidae; genus Osmia; species Osmia bicornis. The sequence continues at coordinate 218,624 of NW_025791318.1, forward strand.
TTAAATACAATGATGGATGGGTACTCACTCTATTGTGTCCTCCCTTTGAATAGACCAGTAACATAGGTCAATGGATTAGTGTGGACCAAGGGTTGTTCCTCTGCTCTCGCACAAAACTGGTATAGAACTTTCATTTGACTATAGCGTGTTTTAAAGGATGACACCCTGTATATCGGGTTTGTTTTAAGTTTTACAAGGATTTGACTAACCATATTTTATAGAATGACTTTTTTCCCGACACATTTGAATGTACAACTTTTAGTATTTTAAATAAATGACAAAAGTGAGTATATACACTCCGACATTTTATTATAAGACGAAAGGAGAAAGAGTACAAATAGACTAATAGCCTTTGTATTCCCGGTTAAGTTTTGACAGGAAGTTTTGGAAACAGCCGATATTATGTCCTCCCGCCCCCGAAGTAATGCTTGATGAGCGGTTCCGGGGGCGTTGGTTTTGCGACCGGCACCAAGATGGTGAAATCGAGGTGGGTTTTTTAGTGGGTAGGCTACTAGTATAGCAGTCCCACACTCCCGAGCGACCATCGGCTCGGCGTGCGTAAGGCATTTTTCCCCCTCGAAAAAAAAAAAAAAAAAAAAAAGGTCAGGGTTAGGTTAGGTTAGGTCAGGTTAGGGTTAGGTTAGGTTTAGGTTGGGTTAGGTTAGGTTAGGTTAGGTTAGGTTGGGTTAGGTTAGGTTAGGTTAGGTTAGGTTAGGTTAGGTTAGGGTAAAGTTAGTTAGTGAATATGATTTATTTTATTTATTTTATTTATTCTATCTTAGTTTTGCTTTCTTTATGATGACGGGTTGTTTTGTCCATCCAAATGTGTTGATTGATTGTGCGCGGTTTGTTATAATCTTATAATTTAAGTATCCTTATTATTTATTTACTTATATATTTATGTATTCCAGTCTATATTTATAATTTAACTTATAATCTATCTTGCTGAGGAAATAGAGTGTTGTAGTTAATAATCTTTACGGTTATATTTTATTGAATTCATTTCTTGTATTTTGTATTCTATTTAGTATATTTCATTTGTTTTACAGTATATTACATTACATTACTTTACATTCATTACATTATTTACATTATATTGGTTACGGTCTTCACTTTATATTTTATGCCTTATTATTTACTCTATAATTTACCTCATTCTTCTTTGATATCTTTAATTGATTACTTCACTGTTCAGTCGTTCATTCTTCCATTCTATCATTGTTCATTCGTTCTGATACATTCCTGCTTCTTGTTTTCACTCACGCCTTACCTTCTTTATTTTCCTTAACCTTTAGCTTTCTTAATCTTACTTTCTTAATGGTTCCATATATTCATTCATTCATTATTCATTCACTCATTCATTCTGATCAATTAAAGTTAATGAATATGATTTATTTTACATTTATTTTACTTTTATTTTACTTTGGTTTTACTTTGGTTTTGCTCTCTCTGTGATGATGGGTGGTTTTGTCAATTCAAATGCTTTGATTGTGCATGGTTTTATTATAACCTTGTTATTTAAGTATCCTTATTTATTTACTCATTTATTTAATTATTTATTCAGTCTATATACTGGTGCAGTGTTTATTGAACTGCGTACTTTATATTTGATTTGATTATTGTCGTTTCAGTTATTTTATTTTGATACAACATTTAACAGTAAGTTCTATTTGCATTTGCATTGACATAATCATTCATCGTTTATCGTTTGCCATTTATAATTTATAATTTAACTTATGGGCTATTTTGGGAAAGAAATAAAGTATTGTAGCTAATAATCTATACGGTTGTATTATATTTTATTCACTTCTTGTATTTTATTTTGTATTCTATTTTAGTATAATTCATTATGTTTTACATTATATTACGTGACATTACAGTATTTACGCTATTTACATTATGTTGGTTACTACCTTCACTTTATACTTTATGACTTATAACTATTTACCTTATTTAACTCGTTCATTAGTATCTTTAATTGATTACTTTATTGTTCAGTTGTTCATTCTTTCATTCTATCACTGTCATTCATTCTGAACTGAATTGAATTGAATTAAAGTAATTATTATGATTAAAGTAATTATTATGATTTAGTTTATTTAACTCATGATTGTACAAAGTTCTGTAGATTGTATTAATATATTTATGATTTGTTTCCATACGGTTATTCTTTTAGTATATTTATATTTATATATTCTAGTTTATTATGACACGTTATCGCTGTTATTGATATTTATTTTATTTCATTATCGCCTCTTGATTTGGTTCTTGATTTTCCTGTGCATCCTTGATATTCGTTGACGTTTTGATGTTCTTTTGATATTAGTTAATTCAATTTATTCATGACGTCTCTCTCTGGTCATAATGTTGCTCTTCCATGATGGTGGGCTGTTTCTGTAATTTAAATTTAATAGTCATGTCACCAGTATGGGTAATTTCTGTTGTTTTATAGTATGTTGCATTACCTTACCTTGTGTCCTTTCATTTCTTTTCCTTTTCAGTTGCAATTCAGTTCTCTTATTCAATGTCGTTCCTTTTAACTAGTCCTTGCATGCTAGTTTTGACACCGTGGCTCTGGCACATTAGGGTTTGCTGAAAATAATTGTCATTTGTCTTTGTTATCTCATCTCTGAATTTTACTTTTCAATGGTTTATTTTACTTTACCTTACTCGTACTTGCTGGTATTCTGCTGTTTCTCTCTTCCTTGATTTATTCATTCATTCATTCATTCACTTATTCATTATTCGTTATTCATTCATTATTTATTCTGATCAGTTGAGGTTGGTGATTTGATTTGATTTATCTTAATTAATTTTGCTATTCTTCTGTGATGATGAGTGGTTTTGTCTATTCAAATGCTTTCATGCTGCGCGGGTTCTGTTTAATTTCACCACTTTAAATATTAGTTTAAAATACTTTACTTATTGATTGATTGATTGATTTATTCTTACACTATGCAGTAGCATAGTGTTTAACTGAATTACACAGTTTACATTTGATTTGATTTATTTACATGTTGTTTATTTCCTTATTTTGAAATGTCATGAAATAATTGGTTCTATGTACATTTGCATTGACACGATCACCTATCATCCACCATTTACCATTTAACATATAATTTACTTTGGTAAAGAAATAGAGTATTTAGTTAATAAGCTTTACGGTTATATTTTGAGTCCACTTCTTGTATTTTATATTCTACTTTATTTTATTATATATCATTTGTTTTACATTATTACATTACATTGCATTATATTACAGTGCGTTGCTTTACCCTATATTATTACATTATGCTGGTCGTGGCTTTCACTTTATACTTTACGCTTCCTATTCACTTCATCCTCTTTAATTTCTTTATTAATAACTTCACTGATAATTCGTCCATTCTTTCATTCCGTCATTGTTCATTCATTCTGAATTAATTGAATCAAAGTTACTGTTATGATTTAGTTTAATTTTATATTTATGGTGGTACAAAGTGTTGTAGATTAAATTAATATATTTATGGTTTGCTTTGATGTGGTTATTCCATATTCAATATACTTATATTTTATATTTAATTATTTGTGCCGCGTTATCACTGTTTATCACTATTTATTTCATTTTATTGTCGCCTCCTTGGTTGTCACCTGTTATATCCTTGGATATTCTGATTCTTCTTTGATATTCTTTAATTCAATTAATTCATGATGTCTCTCTCTGGTATTGGTATTTATAGTTCTGTCATAACAGGGTGACAGTGTGCTTTTCTGTGGGAATTAATGTGCATGTCATTAAGTTGTGCTATTCCTGTTTATTTTATGGTGCGTTGTTACAATTATTATCTTACCTTGCTTGTTTCCTTTTTCTGAGTTGACTATCAGGCTTTTTAGTAGGTAATCTTGTTCTTGTTCCCATTCTTAACGAGTCTTCTTACACTCTTCTTGCTTCCTGTTGACAATCCTTGTTTTGACACATTAGGGGTTAGGGTTAAGGTTATATCTCTGTATATTCTGTCACCCGACATCTTTGAAGGTGTCTATTCTATGGTTTATATTATCTATGGTTATATTATTTTGAAATTCATTTCACTGTATCTATACTATACCTTCACGGTATCTCATTCTTTAATTTATTTTCTTTTTCTTTTATATCACAGTGTATTGTGCTGGTTATTTTGCTTGCACATTACACTTTACGGCCTGCAGTTTACACTTTCCCATTTTCATTTCCTCTTCTCTTTTTCTTATTTCTTTATTTACTCAATTTCTCGGTTTCTCAATTTCCCAGTTTCCTAATTTCTATAATTGTGGTTGCAGTCATACATTCAATCTTTCGTTATTCACTTATTATTTACTCATTACTATTTATTTATTCAGTCATTCATTCGCTCTTTGCTCATTGTTTATCTGATTAATAGTCAAAGGGTTTAATTTATTTTACTCTAATTTCTTTCCTTTGTGCTGACAAGCGGTGTCCACAATTATTTACGGTTTATGATTTATAATTTATAATTTGTGGTTTATAATTTATGATTTAACTTGTAGGCTATTCTGGTTAAGAGATGGAATATTGTAGCTAATAATCTGTACGATTGTGCTATATTATTTTATTAAACACACTTCTTGTATTTGTATTTTGTATTTTACTTTAGTACAATACCTTCTGTTTTACATCATATTTCATATTACGTGACACTACGTTATATTGCGGAACATTACATTATTACATTATCATACTATGTTGATTACTACCTTCGCTCTGTCACTGTTCATTCGTCCTGAATAAAATTGAACTAAAGTAACTGTTATGATTTAGTTTATTTTAACACACGATGGTACAAAGTTCTGTAGATTGTATTAGTATTAATATATTTATGATTTGCTTCCATGGTTATTCTTTATTTTATATTGTATTTAATATATTTATTATTACTCTAATTTATTAGGTCGCGTTATCACTGTCATACATTTTGTTTCATTATCGCTTCTTGATTTGTTCTTGATTTCCCTGTGCATCCTTGATATTCATTAATGCTTTGATGTTCCTTTGATTTTCTTTAATCCAGCTTATTCATGACGTCTCTCTCTGGTCATAATGTTGCTCTCAATGTTGCTCTCCATGATGGTGGGCTGTTTCTGTAATTTAAATTTAATAGTCATGTTATCAGTATGGGTAATTTTTTGTTGTTTTATAGTATGTTGCATTACCTTACCTTTCCTTTCTTTTCTTTTCCTTTTCAGTTGCAATCCAGTTCTCTTATTTAATGTCGTTCCTTTTAGTCCTTGCATGCTAGTTTTGACACCGTGGCTTTGGCGCATTAGGGTTTGCTGAAAATAATTGTCATTTGTCTTTGTTATCTCATCTCTGAATTTTACTTTTCAATGGTTTATTTTACTTTACCTTACTCGTACTTGCTAGAATTCTGTTGTTTCTCTTTTCCTTGACTTATTCATTCATTCATTCATTCATTTATTCATTATTCGTTATTCATTCATTTATTTATTCTGACCAGTTGAGGTTGGTGATTTGATTTGATTTATCTTAATTAATTTTGCCATTCTTCTGTGATGATGAGTGGTTTTGTCCATTCAAATGCTTTCATGCTGCGCGGGTTCTGTTTAATTTCACCATTTTAAATATTAGTTTAGAATACTTTACTTATTGATTGATTGTTTGATTTATTCTTACACTATGCAGTAGCATAGTGTTTAACTGAATTACACAGTTTATATTTGATTTGATTATTTACGTGTTGTTTATTTCCTTATTTTGAAATGTCATGAAATAATTGGTTCTATGTACATTTGCATTGACACGATCACTTATCATCCACCATTTACCATTTAACATATAATTTACTTTGGTATAGAAGTAGAGTATTTAGTTAATAAGCTTTACGGTTATATTTTGAGTCTACTTCTTGTATTTTATATTCTACTTTATTTATTATATATCATTTGTTTTACATTATTATATTACATTGCGTTGCTTTACCCTATATTATTACATTATGCTGGTCGTGGCTTTCACTTTATACTTTACGCTTCCTATTCACTTCATTCTCTTTCTTTATTAATAACTTCACTGATAATTCGTTCATTCTTTCACTCCATTATTGTTCATTCATTCTGAATTAACTGAATTAAATTTACTGTTATGATTTAGTTTAATTTTATATTTATGGTGGTACAAAGTGTTGTAGATTAAATTAATATATTTATGGTTTGCTTTGATGCGGTTATTCTATAGTCAATATACTTATATTTTATATTTAGTTATTTGTGCCACGTTATCACTGTTTATCACTATTTATTTTTATTTTACTGTCGCCTCCTTGGTTGTCGCCTGTTATATCCTTGGATATTCTGATTCTTCTTTGATATTCTTTAATTCAATTAATTCATGATGTCTTTCTCTGGTATTGTTATTTTATAGTTCTGTCGTAATAGGGTGACAGTGTGCTTTTCTGTGGGAATTAATATGCATGTTATTAAGTTGTGCTATTCCTGTTTATTTTATGGTGCGTTGTTACAATTATTATCTTACCTTGCTTGTTTCCTTTTTCTGAGTTGACTATCAGGCTTTTAGTAGGTAATCTTGTTCTTGTTCCCATTCTTAACGAGTCTTCTTACACTGTTCTTGCTTCCTGTTGATAATCCTTGTTTTGACACATTAGGGGTTAGGGTTAAGGTTATATCTCTGTATATATTCTGACACCCGACATCTTGAAGGTGTCTATTTTATCGTTATATTATCTATGGTTATATTGGTTATATTATTTTGAAATTCAAATCATTGTATCTATACTATACCTTCACGGTATTTCATTCTTTCTTTCTTTATTTCTTTCTTTATTTTAAATTCTTTATTCTTATTTTCTTAATTCCTCAATTCTCCTTTATTATTTAATCACCTTAATCGCGTTTAATTATGTTATTACGTTTATTATTATTGATTATTATTTACTATTATTGACTATTATTTACTATTATTCACTATTGTATTCATCTGTCAGCTGTTACTTTACTTTACTTTACTTTATTTTTAGTTTTTAGCTTTTAGCTTTTAGCTTTTAGCTTTTAGCGTTTGCCTTTAGCTTTCAGCTGTTATTTACTTATTGTTTATGGGATGTGCTAATCATGGGCTTCATGGGCCCCGTGGGCTCATGGGTTATTATCCATCATTCACTGTAGTTAGATAGATGGATTGTCGCATTTACATTCAAAGCATGCTTATCATGAGTGAGTAAGCATTTGAGTGTTTGTGTGTGAGCGTAAAGCATGTATGGGACATGTCATCGAGGGTTGCAGCGTACGAAGAGGTGGCGCGGTCACGCCGGGATGGTGTGATCCTTGAGGATATCCCCCCGGTGCCGACCGTTGTCGAAAAAAAATATGTTCCTGCCTCTGCAGGTCGGCGTGATGACCTCAGGGATAAGGCACATCATCAGCAACCTACCAGGCGGACGAAGAGGGGGCACGGCCAACTGTGGAGATACGATGTCCCTGTCCTGGCCGCGCTGAAGTACAACCCCTGTCCTGGCATTAGTGCTAGGTAGGCGAAGAGGTGGCGCGGTCACGCCGGGAAGGCGCGATCCTGGAGGATGCCCCGGTGCCGATCGTTGCTGAAGAAAAACGGCCTGTCCTCGTGGCAGGTCAGGTGGGCGTGATGACATCTAGGAAAAGCCACATCATCAATATCAACCCACCAGGAGGACGAAGAGGGGCACGGTCAACTGTGGAGATACGATGTCCCTGTCCTGGCCGTGCTGAAGTACAACCCCTGTCCTGGCAATGCTAGGCAGGCGAAGAGTGGCGCGGTCACGCCGGGAAGGCGCGATCCTGGAGGATGCCCCGGTGCCGGCCGTTGCTGAAGAAAAATTCCTGCGTGTATTTCTCAGGTTTAAAATGTCCTTACCGCTAGATCGGAGGTGCAACGGCGTGGATCCGCAGATGCCCCATGTTACATGGCGTTTTTGCGGGAGGACGGAATAATGCGAAATGCATTGAATTGCCAAAACGCCGTTGTGGCTACGTTGGTAACCTGTTTGATATCCCAAAGGATAGGTATAGGTACTGGCGGCCCACACAGGGGAGAGGTTTTAGTGGGTAGTATATCCAGCCGCAGGACTGTCCCCTCTGGACTACCTGCTCAAGGTCGCCCCTTCTGGGCTGTGACCTACTCTTGGGCTAAACCCCACCCTTCGGGGTCGGGTTGCCAGGTTGCCCCCTTCTGGGGTTGCCTCTTTGGGTTTGCCTCCACCAAACGGGCGCCAGGCTGCCCCCTCAGGGCGGGTATGAGTCCCACACTGCCCGGGCCCTCACCAGCCGAATAGAGTGAATGAGGGAACAACCCGCGCGTGCGCAAATGCATTTCCTCTCTTATAAAAAAAAAAAAAAAAAAAAAAAAGTTTAGGTTAGGGTTAGGTTAGGTTAGGTTAGGTTAGGGTTAGGTTAGGTTAGGTTCCCCGGGGTACCTGGCGACCCCCTGGGTGTATCTGCCTTACCCAGGTAAGGCGGCTCTGCCTGGGCGGACCTACGTTCCGACCAACTCGTGGGACGAATATGGCAAATTCTATGGAAGATACGTTGGGACTACAGTCGGTAAATGAGGAAGACAATATCTTTGTGAGGAAACCAAGATTGAGCAGAACACCCCCTAGTGCGAGAAGCAGGGACTCTAGACAACCTCTCGGGAGGCTGGAATTTGTGGGTCTGACCGGGGATGAAACAGTGGAAGAGGACAACGCACCCAAGCAGAAGTGCACTAAGGGTAATACAATAGTTGAGGTATCTCACCAGATAAGAAGAGAGAGCCTCACCCTGGAAGAGAAGATGGATATCAGCCTGAGGGCTATCGAGAAGATCCTTAAGGCGATCAGTGACCATAATATGATTTTCGACAACCTAATCCTGAAAAAGGAGGGGGAGATTGACCCTATAATAACGAACACCTATGTATCAATGAAAAACTGCTTGGAAGAGGTTGCGGTTGCGGTGGATGGCCTTAGAAATGTACATACCAGGCACACCGAAAAGTCGAAGGGTGAGGGAGCCTACCGCAGTGCGAAGAGAATCCAGACGACAGCACTGGCGAATATAGATCGGGTACCTGAAAAAGAAAAAAGAAGCATTAGCACTCAAACGGAGGAAGAGACTGGGGATGATTTCCCTCCCCTTCCGGCTGTGAGACAGCAGAAAAGGAAAGAAATCACGCCCCCCACGGATAAAAGTGGGAAGAGAACGAGATTTGCCAGGAACACGGACGAGCTACCTACGGAAGGAACAAATAGGGAGGAAGAATTGGTACCCGGACAGGGCAGAGGGGAAGTAAACGGGGAACAGGAATGGTTAGTGAAAGGAAAAAGAAGACGAAGAAAGGAGGTGGAGGTGGGTGACAACAGAACAAACGAGACCCCGAGCAAGAAGGAGGGAGCCAGGTTGGCGAGTGGCAGAGAGGGGGGAAGGAACATCCCTAGGAAAAATGTTAAACCTCAGGCAATAGCTGTGCGCTTCGGTAAAGATAAGTCCTTCGCAGAAATACTGAAAAAAGTGAAAGGAGCCGCGAGCAAGACACCAGAGGGTATCAGGGCAGTAAAGCAGACCAGAGCCGGGAACCTGCTTATAGAATTTTCCCCTGGTGCGGATCTTGAGAGCCTCAGGAAGAACTTAGACGGTAGGCTGGGACCAGACGTAGAGGTGGCAAAGCTGCAGACGATGGTCGATATAGAAATACGAGGAATAGACCCCACCGTGGAAAAAGAAGAGGTTATAGAAGCCATCAAGAACGAAATTGGTCATGAAGCTAAGGGGGTCAGAATCAAAATCCTTCGGACAGACCCCAGACAAAATAAAGTTGCGGTTATCGAAGGCCCTGCGGTGGATATGAATCGACTGCTTAGAGGGGATAGAATCAAAATTGGATGGTGGGATGTTTTATTTTATGTAAATTGACTGACTTCTATTTATTTATTTATTTTACGTTTTATTTTACTTTACTCTGATTTTATTTTATTTCATTGGACCAGAAGCATAGAATGAGTCGGCGAGTTTACGCATGGGACTTTCACTATTTTATTTAATGATATTGACACGGATACTCTATATTAATAGCCGGACGGACACATATGTTTGACAAGATGACACTCCTCGCGTGATTTTTATATTGACAATCATCTATTAGTTTTTATACCACTGACTAGATGAGAAGGACAATGTATTACGGGACGGACATAACCAGTGAACTGCACCAGTTGGTGGCGGTGCTTTGGACGCACCAGTGAATTGAAGCTGACGCCCGCCTAATGGGTGAAACAGATTATTAGTAGCTTTGCTGTGCCGCCCGTTCCTGAAGTAATGCTACAGATCTATGATCAAAGCGGTTCCGGGGGCGGAGTTTCTTCAGGCCTAGGCTCCAAGAAAGAGAAACCGAGGTGGGTTTTTTTTAGTGGGTAGACCATAATTGGGAGTCCCACAGTACCGGGCACACAACATCTTGCCCGGTCTGCATAAATGCATTTTTTCCCACCTCGTTTAATAAAAAAAAAAAAAAAAAAAAAAGGTTAGGTTAGGTTAGGTTAGGTTAGGGTTAGGTTAGGGTTAGGTTAGGTTAGGTTGGGTTAGGGTTGGGTTAGGTTAGGGTTAGGTTAGGTTAGGGTTAGGTTAGGTTAGGTTAGGTTCCACGGACCTACCTGGTTATCCAGGATAGGCGGGGAGGTGATACCCCGACGTGGCGCGTCCCCAGGTGGCGGATAGGGGAACGCTCGCCATGCACTTTTCGGGGTGCATGGAGGGTAGGAGCGATAGCTCCCGCGGACCAAACACCAAGGGAAGGAAAACCCTTAAAAACCTCCCCTGTGACTGGGGGACAGAATACAGACACGGTAATCCCCTGCCTGTCGTAGGAGGCGACTGAAAGGGGGACGCTCGCTGCCGCTGGGATAGCCTCAATGAGGACAGGGGGTGATGCCGGCGGGGTCCTTGGGCTGCGGCCCTTGGATCCTGGAAGGTACTACCATGCCGGTAAGGTCCAGGTCTGAGAGGCAATGAAGGTTGCAACGGCGTCGGTGAGTTCTCCAGGGGCCAGTCTGCGTGACAGTCTGGTGCGGGTAGCGAACCCGGAGTGCCCTAGCAATTATACCGTAATCCAGTGGTCACGTTTCGCTGGAACGGGGGGCTTGCCTTAACTGGCCGGCCTGCGAGGATGACAACCTCTTCAAAAATCCCTAGCCCCAAGCTGCGGCACGCGGTGAGGAGGGTGCTCCTGGAGTCAACGCCAGGGGTGGCTGGTGGGTGCACCAGTCGCTAGCGACCAACCCCGGGGTACCTGGCGACCCCCCGGGTGTATCTGCCTTACCCAGGTAAGGCGGCTCTGCCTGGGCGGACCTACGTACCGTCCACACTCGTGGGACGAATATGGCAAATTCTATAGAAGAAACGTTTGGATGGCATAAGGAGAATGAGGAGAATGAAATCTTTGTAAGAAAGCCAAGACTGAGCAGAACACCCCCAAGTGCGTCGAAGGGTAAGGACCCTAGACAATCTGTTGGGAGGTTGGAATCCGTGGACCTGGCCGGGGAGGAGACAGAAGAAGAGGTCAATATAATTAAGCAGAAGTGCACACAGGGCAAAGCAATAGAGGGGGTTACGAACCAGAAAAGAAAAGAGAGCCTCACACTGGAGGAGAAGGTGGATGTTAGCCTGAGGGCTATAGAGAAGATACTTCAGGCTATCAGTGACCACCATATGGTATTTAATAACTTAATACTGAAAAAGGAGGACGAAATTGACCCTGTAATAACAAACACTTACGTGTCAATGAAGAAATGCCTGGAAGAGGTCATGGTTGCGGTCGATGGCCTCAGAGACGTGCACACCAAGCATACGGAAAAAACCAAAGGCGAGATGACCTATAGCAAGACGAAGAGAGCACAGACGACAGTAATGACGGAAACAGACCGGATACCTGTAACAGAGAAAAAAAGCATTAGCACTCAGACAGAGGAAGAGATAGGGGGTGATTTCCCTCCCCTCCCGGCTGTGAGACAGCAGAAGAGGAAGGAGATCACGCCCCCTACGGATAAAAGTGGGAAGAGGACGAGGTTCACTAGGAATGCGGAAGAGTCACCAATGGAGAAAGGAAACGGGAAGGAAACATTGATGCCCGGACAAGGAGGAGGGGTAACGAGCGGGGAACAGGAATGGATCGTAGCCGGAAGGAGAAGACGAACGAAGGAAGAGGAAGTGGGGAGTAACAGGAGTAGCGCGACCCCAAACAAGAACAAGAACGAAGGCGGTAGGCCGGCGAGTGGTAGAGCGGGGGGAAGGAACACCCCCAGAATTAACATCAAACCACAGGCAATTGCAGTACGTTTCGGCAAGGATAAGACCTTTGCGGAGATTCTCAAAAAGGTGAAAGGAGCCGCGGGCAAAACACCAGAGGGCATCAGGGCGGTAAAGCAGACAAGAGCCGGGAATCTGCTTATTGAATTCGCCCCTGGTGCGGATTTAGAGAATCTGAGGAGAAACCTGGACGGCAGACTGGGTTCAGATGTTGAGGTGGCTAAACTGCAGACCATGGTCGACATAGAGATAAGAGGGATAGATCCAACAGTAGAAAAGGAGGAGGTTATGGAAGCTATTAAGGGAGAAATTGGACACGAGGCGAAGGGGGTCAGGATTAAGATTCTCAGGACAGACCCGAGGCAGAATAAAGTGGCGGTCATCGAAGGCCCAGCAGTGGACATGAACCGACTACTAAGAGGAAACAAGATTAGGATAGGTTGGACTATGGTAACTGCAAGGGAAATCCCACGTTTAACGCGTTGCTACAAGTGCCACGGTATGGGACATATTGCAAATAACTGCAAGATCATAGGAGATACAGGGGGACTGTGTAGGAAGTGCGGGGATGCAGGGCACCACATGAGAGAATGTGTAAAAGAACCCAGGTGTAGACTATGCGTGGCAGATGGACTCCCAGCTGAGCAGACGGGACATGTTGCCGCCTCAGTAAGGTGCCCGAAATACAAAGAGGCGCTTAGAAACAAAAGGCAAGGATAGTATAAATATTTTACAGGTGAACCTAAATCACTGCAGGCTCGCACACGACCTCCTGTGTGCGAGTGTGAGTGATAAAGAGGCAGACCTGGTAGTAGTGGCAGAACCGTATGCCACTCCAGATAATTGGTATACAGACACTACGGGTAGGGCAGCGATATCCGTCACAAGCACAGGAATGGCGAAGAGCAAAAAGATAGCGGTTGTATGCTGCGACAAGGGATATGTAGGGATTAACTACAACGATATGTATATAGTGAGTGTCTATGCGTCTCCAAACGAGAGTTTACAGGACTTCGAAGTCCAGCTGTCGACACTGGAAATTTTCCTAAGAGGTTTAAGGGATTGCCAACCAAAAATCATGGTGCTAGGCGATTTTAACGCCAAGTCTCCCCTGTGGGGATCGAAAAAGTGGTGTGGCAGGGGAAGGATCTTAAACCAGTGGTGTGCAGGCCTTGGGCTGTGCCCAATCACTTCAGAGGGGGGGGCCACGTGCGAGAGAGGAGGGGGATCGGTCGTCGATATTATACTCTGCAGTAAGGCGGCCCTGGAATTGCACACGATGTCGAGGGTACTGGACGAGTTTACGGCATCGGATCACAAATACTTATTACACACAGTAGGTCCTGGCCACAAAAATGGAAGGACGAACTCGGACCCTTTTGATATTGGCAAAGGAAAGATAGAAGAAAAAAAGCTCCTAGAAGCGCTGCTCCTGAAATACGGCGATGAAAACTTTAGTAGGAGGAACAGGACATATACTACTCACGAGGTCGATGATTTCATTGAGGACATACAAAGACTTATAAATAAATTTACGAAATACAGAAGGACATACAAGGAAGATCGTAACCCGGTTTATTGGTGGACAAATGACATAGCCGCGAAAAGGACGAAAGCCAATAAATTACGGAGGTTGTACGCGAGAGCCAGGGCTAAAGGCAACGTAGAGGAAACGGAAAGGACCCATGAAGCATATAAGAATGCGAAGAAGGTTCTGAACCGAGAAATCCAGAGGGCCAAAAGGGCAAACTGGCTTGACCTTTTAAAGGAAGTCGACAGGGATGTGTGGGGCAGACCATATAAATTGGTTATGAGGAGGATCAGGGGTAACATAGCCAAACCTGATATTATGAACCCGGACGAAGTTGGAAAAGTAGTCAAGAAGCTCTTCATAACGACCCCGATGGGGACCGGAACACCTGCAGACAAAAATGACGACTCGGAAGATGGAGTAAAGAGGGACTGGAACGAGACGCACTTACTTGGTAACTCGCTTGGGACATCTGGAACAAGTGCTGAAGATATGGACACCAAAGAAGCTGGGAATATGCCTGTACCCCCCTGTAACAAAGGGGGCAACGTGATTACGGCGGAAGAAGTCGGTATACTGGCAAGGAAAATGCCAGGCAAGAAGGCCCCTGGCCCTGATAAGATGTCGTCGGCCATTGCGAAGAAATTCAGCATGGGAGCGACTCAGTGGCTTGCACACATCTACTCTACGTGTTATAGTAGAGGCTACTGGCCTGCCCCGTGGAAGACGGGTCGTTTGGTCCTTCTGCCCAAAGGGAAAACCACTAACACGAAAGAAAAAGCGTATAGACCTCTGTCCATCATCCCGTGCCTCGCGAAACTATTCGAACAGGTGGTGAAGGGTAAAATTCTGGGGGAATTGGAAACTAATGATCTGGCAGAGAACCAGTATGGGTTCAGGAAGGGGCGGTCCACCTTAGATGCCATGGACAAATTGAAAGACTACTGGGAGATGGCACGTAAGGAAGGGAGACATTGCCTACTGGTAATGCTGGACGTGAAGAACGCCTTCAACACAATTAGGTGGGACAGCGTTATCAGATGCATTAAGGAAAAAGGGTTCTCCAGCGAGATGGTTGATCTGATCCGGAACTATCTGACGGACAGATGGATCGTCTTTAATTCCAAAGAGGGTGAAGTTCGGTTTCAAGTGTTTGGAGGTGTCCCCCAAGGATCCGTAATCGGTCCGATATTATGGAATATTGTTTATGACGGCCTCCTAAGAATTCGTCTGCGTAGAGATGTTTACCTTATTGGTTACGCAGATGACATAGGTATCGTTATCATCGATGAAGATTTTGATAGAATGGTGCTAACGGCTGAACGGACGATAGGGGACATGAATGTATGGTATGAGTCGGAAGGCCTGAGTCTTGCTCACCATAAGACCGAAACCATCCTCCTCACAGGAAGAAAGGTCGCGGGCGGACTCACAATCACCTGTGGGGGGGCAGAGATCCGAACGGCCAGAGCTGCCAGGTATCTGGGCCTCATACTGGAGATGAATAGAGGCTTTAGGGAGCATATTGAAAGGGTATGCGATAAGGCCCTGAAGTATGCAAATACTCTAGCGCGATTAATGCCAAACCTGGGCGGAGCCGGGAACCAGGCACGAAGGCTGTACTATAAGGTTGTGGAATCCGTGATTTTATATGCAGCACCGATGTGGGCTACCGGATTAGAGATGAAGAAGAACATAAACTTGCTGGTCAGTACACAACGTGCCGCACTTTTGAGGGTGGCACAAGCTTATAGAACCACCTCCACGGATGCCCTGTGCGTAATCACAGGGCAGATACCGCTGGACCTGATCATAAAGGAAAGGGAGTGGATTTTCAGGAAGAAGAAAGAGTCCGGGGAAAGCACAAAGGAAGAGGTCAGAAAAGTCAAGAAAGAGGCACGGGAAAAAACCATGGAAAAATGGGAACAGAGGTGGGAGGAGTCCGAAAAAAGGGAGGTGGACATACGCTCTGATCCCCCGCCTAAAAGAATGGGTACAATGGGGGCCCCAGACCCTTAACTTTCATCTGACGCAGGTAATAACAGGGCACGGTTGTTTTGGCACCTTCCTGTGTAAGAAAGCGAAAAAGAGAGCTAACACAGAGTGCTGGTTCTGCCCGAACCATGAGGACAGCCCCGAACATTTTCTGTTTAAATGTAGCCGTTGGAAGAACGAGAGATCGGCTCTATGTACTACCTTAGGAGTAATACCCAACAGGGATAACTTTATAGTATTACTCAAGGATACCAAGAAGCGAGAAATAGTCATCAGGTACGTGGTGAGTACGCTGAGGGACAAGGAAGCGCATGAGAGGGAGAGACAAGCAGAGGAAAGAAGAGTAAGGATGCTCTCCACCACTAGAAGAGCCAGATAGTATATGTCTGGGGCGTTGGCACAGGGGTAATGTGCACTTAGTTATTTGGACGAGTTTGTACAACAGACTGACCGTTATCATTTTACCTGTTTGACTATATATTATTTATGTATGTATTTATTGGATTTTATTTTAATTATTTAGTACTTTATGCATTTTATGCATTTTAAAGAATTTGACCAAGGGACAACTCGGAGACGGAGCCGGACTTACGTTTTTATTATGAACCGACACGGAAATATTTTATTTTATACTGACATAGAGATATTTTTTCTACACTGACGTGAGATTTTTTAATTTATATTGACATGGAGATATTTTATTCTACATTGACATCGAGTTATTTTATATTATGTTAAAAGAAACGTGACGAGCATAGCGATCTTGACTAGTGGGACTTGATCCTTTGAAATGTGTTGTAGGTAACCCTACCCGTAGTGTCGAAACCAGAGGGTTTAAAGAAAATAGCAGCAGCCTTACAGCGCCACCCGCCCCTGATGTAATGCAATAGATCAATAGATCAAAGCGGTCCCGGGGGCGGTGTCTCACAAGGCCTAGGCTCCAAGAAAGAGAAACCGAGGTGGGTTTTTTAGTGGGAGTCCCACAGTACCGGGCATACAACACCTCGCCCGGTCGGCATAAATGCATTTTTCCCATCTCGTTAAAGAAAAAAAAAAAAAAAAAAAAAAAAAAGGTTAGGGTTAGGTTAGGTTAGGTTAGGTTAGGTTAGGTTAGGTTAGGTTTAGGTTATAGTTGCGGAGTGATGCCGTGGTGAGCGGACGTGTGCCGGGTCCGCTCCGGCAATAAACACCGGGATAAGTGGAAAAGCGAAGAAATAAATTAAATTTTTTACACTACAGGACGAAATAATATTTAAGGTTGAACATAAAATATAAATCTTACAAATTGAACGGAGTTAAAGGAAAATATGATCAAAGAGGGAAAAGAAAAGAGGGACGAAAAGTGACAGGTGGAACGGTAATTCACAAGTGGTCACAAAAAAGCACTGCACACCGCAAATAAATAGGAAAAGACTTAAAATGTGTAAGGTGGTTACTTGGAGAAAGAAAAAAACAGGATTGTGAAACGATTACACGACACAGGACCGTTATGTTACGGGAGACGGGAAACATAAGATGGAGGCGAGCACGTGGAGACCGGCTCCGGTAGGAATGTGTCAGCACCTCAGGATACCACAGAAATGGGTTTACACAACACACGAAGTACAAGGTACTAACAATAAGCCACGGTACACAGGACAACACTGGTGAGTGACTAAATCACATTTTAAATATATAATATCACGAGGAATACGGGAAACACGGGCACGTGCAGGACTGCGGAAACGGCAAGAGACAGCCGGAAACGGAAATCGCGTCAATCTATCAATTGTCGCGCCCGTACGCATGAGCGAAACTAGTGCCAGCCAATCAGATCGCTGCCGAGCCCGTGCGTCTGCGTACTTCTGGAAAGCAAGTAAAAGAACAGCAAAGTGCCTAGTCTCCTAGGTGCCCTGGGCAAAGCGTATGATTCCTGGGAAAAATTTTAAAGCAGCTTAAACAAAAATAATGGCGAAAAGGATCTAGGAGGGTCGGGTTAAGTGCCTGGTAGAGACACCATCATTTTATAGAACTCTGTGCCGAGCAATCCCTTGTTTTACAACCCAAAAAGGAAAGGGGCACACCCACGCTCCTAAAAGCTAATTCGACTAGGTACTTCAGTACCGCTGGAAATCAGACGGGTAAATAGTGACGTCACCGTCGCGGTGGCGATGCGCGATACACGACCGGATACAGTAGGTCCCCGAAAATTCGCACACTATAGTGGCCTGCGATATTTAGGTGCAAAAAATTTTTTACCGCAGATTTGCAACAATATATTTTTGGGGTCCTTAGTAACCCAGGGGTCAAAATGACCCAGGGGGCCTGAGGACCCCATGGGGTTCCAGGAGCCCCATGACGCAGCGCTGACGTCATGCGCGAGGAGGAATGCGTGATGGAAATGTGAATTTGCGGCCAAAAAGTAAAAATTACCTTTGGCGGGGGTCCAAGATGACCCATAGGGGTCCCAGAAAACCCAGTGCGCGTAGGGTCACCATGCCGAAGGGGCTGGGGTCCTAAAGATCCCAATGCCGGCACGGTCCACATAATTAAGGGGCTGGGGCACTGCGGAACCCAGTGTAGGTATGGTCCACCTAATTTGGGGGCTGGGGCCACTAAGAACCCGGTGCAAGACGGGTGCAACTGATTAAGGGGCTGGGGTCATCAAGAACCCAATGTCAGCACGGCCAACACAATTAAGGGGCTGGGGTACCGAGCAACCCAGTGTATGTATGGCTAACCTAGTCTAGGGGCTGAAGCTACTAAGAATCTAGAGTAGGATGGGTGCAACTATTAAGGGGCAGGGGTCTACGGGAACCCGTGAAACATCGAAATCAATCATCAGTGGACTGGACTTGTGATGAATTTCGGACAACAAGATGAAATACCCAGACAAGTAACGTTTTAGTTACAGGTCTAAATGGCAAAAAAAGGTCACTTATTTACTTATTTAATTGGTGCTGTACTGGACGGATTTATTAACGACGAAATGGCGAGTTATAGGTACTAGAATTGAGTACACGATCGGGGTAACGGGCGGTTCTTTCTTATGACGATATGGCAAAACTTTTGGACAACTACATAACCAGACGGAAAATCGACGACGACGGCTATACAAGAGGACTATTCTACAAAAATTTAAAAGCAAAATGGACAATACAAAGTTAAAAAAGAATAAAGGCTACGGTGCAGGAGTTCTCGGTGGCTCCAGTACCGGCGCGGACGTGGGTGTGTGTACAGGCCCCGCCGCGTCGTCATCTAGCAACTGTGCATCACAGACGGCAGACCGCCAGGCCGCTGTGATAGTAAATGCTACTGGCGAGGACTTGGACGGATGGATGAGCACGACGGGCAGGGAGGAAGTGTTCTCCAAAAAACCAAGATTAACGAGATCCCCCCCAGGAAGCAGTGCCCGGAAGGACATTGAGAACGCGCTTGGGCAAACGGACCAGGTGGACCTCACTGGGGACGAGGAGGAAGAAGATTTTGAGAGAGAGGAAATAGCGAAAACACAAAAGAAAATGACAAGAAAAGGGTTGACTTTAGAAGAAAAGATGGACCTGAGCATAAGGTCGCTGTCAAAGATGTTGGAGGCCATTATGGGCTACAATAGGGTTTTAAAGGACCACATATTGAAGAGTGGAAAGGCCGAGCCACAAATAAGAGAAACGTTCATATCCATGGGGTGCTGCCTGGAGGAGGTCATGGACGTGGTGGAAAGCATGAAAGAGGATCAAACGGAACACAGAGAAGAAGAAAAAGAGAAAAATGAAACTACCAGACAAATACTCACCAGCAAAGAGATGACCGCTGGCTATAGGGCAAAGTCAGCTTCGACAGCCACCGTGGAACCTGAAAAAGAAAAAAGAAGAGATTATGCGAGCACGGCTACGCAGACGGAGGAGGAAAAAGACAAGGACTTCCCCCCGCTACTATCGCACAGACAAAAGAGGAAGGAGATCTCCCCTCCCACGGAAAATGTGGGAAAGAAGACCAGATTTTTTGTCTCAAGTATTGAAGGGACCCCTGAGGGAAGTATGGGGAGACAGAAAGGGGAATCAGGGGCCGGAAGGACACAAGGGGGGAAAGAACTCAATGAGCGGGACTGGGAAACGGTGCAACCTAGGAGGAGAAAGAACAGTATAGACATTAGGAAAAGTAAGACGGAAGAATCTAGAAGGGGTATCGAAACTAGGACGAAGGAAGATAGAGGGGGGATGAGAAATACGCCGTCAAAAAGACCGACCAGACCCCAAGCAATAGCTGTACGGTTTGGCAAAGACTTATCATTCGCGGAGATATTAAAAAAGGTTAAAGGCGCAGCTGGCCCCACCCCCGAGGGGGTTAAGACAGTAAAGCAAACTAGAGCAGGGAATCTGCTGATTGAGTTCACCCCAGGGGCGGACCTTGAGGGCTTCAGGAAGAGCATAGATGGAAAACTCGGCCCGGAAGTAGAGGTAGCAAGATTACAGCAGAGGATGGACATAGAACTAAGGGGAATAGATCCCTCGGCAGAAAAACATGAAATAGAGGATGCCATGAGAGAGGAACTGGGGCACGACGCAAAGGACAGCAGGATTAAGGTCCTCCGTGTTGACCCTAGATTAAATAAAATAGCGATAATTGAAGGACCGGCCGTGGACATGGTGAAGTTAGTTAAAAAAGGGAAAATTAGAGTGGGATGGACAATTGCGCAAGTGAGGGAGATACCACGCCTCCTACGCTGTTACCGTTGCCATGATCTGGGGCACATGGCAAGCAACTGCAAAAATGTAAATGAGGGGGGGGGATTCTGCAGGAAATGCGGAAGACAGGGCCACCAGATGCGGGAATGCACAGAAGAACCGAGGTGTAGGCTATGTGCGGCGAACAAACTACCTGAGGACATGACCAGACACGTAGCTGCGTCAGTAAGGTGCCCGATATACAAAGAGGCGTTAAAAAATAAAAGGCAAAATTAACATATTGCAGATTAACGTAAACCATTGCAGAACAGCACATGACTTGTTGATGACGACAGCAAACAAGTATGAAACAGACGTAGTAGTGGTGGCTGAACCCTACCGAGTCCCGGATAACTGGTTTAGTGATAGCACAGGAAGGGCCGCAATTTATGTTACGGGGAAGGGCCTAGCAAACGCCAGAGAGGTTACCTTGGTTGAGAGCGGGAAAGGTTTCGTAATAATAAGGTACGATGATGTGTACGTAGTAAGCGTATACGCATCACCTAATATAACCACGAACGAATTTGAAGGGATGCTAGTAACATTAGCAAAAGCCATCAAGGCGATAAAAGGTAAATACAAAATTATTGCTATGGGGGATTTTAACTCCAGATCCCCCCTCTGGGGCTCGGAAAAGTGGTGTAGTAGAGGCAAAATAGTATTTCAATTTTGTAACAGTGTGGACCTGCTCCCCACTATTTCGAAGGGAGGCGCCACATGCGATCGCGGAAGGGGTTCAAAGATCGATATCATGATCTGCAATAAAAGAGCAATAATAGACCTATGTGAATCAACAGTCATAGATGACTTTTCAGCGTCAGATCACAGGTATCTAGTACACAGATTCCAACCGAAACAGGCAGGAAAGGGTAGTACCTCCCCCTTTGAACTGGGCAAAGGGGTACTGGACGAAGAGAGCTTCATAAAGGCATTCCTAGACAAGTACAGCGACGATAAGTATGCGAAGATACCAAGGACAAACACTACGATAGAAGTTGATAGGTTCGTGAAGGAAATAACAGGATGGGTAAACAAATATACAAGACACAAGGGATTAAGAGATAAAGGATATACACCGGTACCGTGGTGGAGTGAGGAAATCGCCGAAATAAGGTCGAAAGCAAACAAGGCAAGACGAAGTTACACAAGAGATAAGGCTAAAAGTGACCACGAAGCCACGGAGAAATCCTGGGAGAAGTACAAGAAAGCCAAAATGGAGCTGAACCGGGCCATAAAAGTAGCGAAAAAAGAAAGCTGGAATAAGCTACTGAGTGAAGTGGACAAAGATATATGGGGTAGACCATATAAACTGATGACTAAGACAATAAAAAACAAAAATACGAGACCGGATATCCTGAACGAAGAAGATGTGGACTCGGTAGTCAGGAAGTTATTTATCCTAAGGCCGGAGAACCCAGGAAACCTAGAAGAAGAAGAAGAAAATACAAATAAAGTTAAAGATATGGGGAGCGAATACCTACCAGAAGAAAGAGCCGTCACAGCAGAGGAAGTGCAGAAAATAGCATCCAGGATGTCCGCGAAGAAGGCCCCTGGTCCTGACGGCGTCACGGCAGCTGTGGCAAAAGAAATAGGGCTGAAAGCATCGCGATGGCTGGCGCATATATTCAATACCTGCTACACTAGGGGGTACTGGCCGGAAGCCTGGAAGACGGGTAGGCTGGTCTTACTCCCCAAGGGGAAGGCGACCAACGGTGCTGAAAAGGCATATAGGCCCCTCACGATTATATCGTGCATTGCTAAGATCTATGAGCACGTAGTGAAGGGAAAATTACTGCTAGCCCTAAAAAAGGAGGACTTCGCACCCAACCAATTTGGTTTCCGGAAGGGCAGGTCCACCCTGGATGCGATGAAGCTGGTAACTACTCATTGTGAGAAAGCGAGAAAAGAAGGAAGACACTGCCTCCTGGTGCTGTTGGACGTAAAAAACGCGTTCAACACCATCAGGTGGAGTAGCATAAGAAGAAATATGAGAAAGAGAGGATTTCCAGAAACGCTGATAGATACTATAAGTAGTTACCTGCAGGATAGGTGGATTGTGTATAAGGGTAAAGATACGGATTGCAGATACCAGGTGTTTGGAGGTGTTCCCCAGGGGTCGGTCATCGGCCCACTGCTGTGGAACCTAGTATACGATGACCTGCTAAGGATCAGGACAAAAAGAGATGTGTACCTGGTCGGGTATGCTGACGACATAGGCATTGTTATAATTGATGAAGACCTGGACAGGATGGTGTCGGTGGCCGAACAAACAATCAGGGAAATGGGGGCGTGGTATGAAAGCGAGGGCCTCAGCCTCGCCCACCATAAAACGGAAGCCATCCTGCTGACGGGTAGAAAGGTAGCAGGCGGTTTAAAAATAAGATGTGGGGAACAGATAATAAAGACGGCAAGACAGGCCAAATACCTCGGTGTAATAATGCAAATGAACAAGACGTACAATGAGCACATTATAGCTGCCTGCAATAAGGCCCTGAAATATGCCAACGCATTGGCGCATCTGATGCCCAACACGAAGGGTGCAGGAAATACGGCACGTAGGCTATACTACAGAGTAGTAGAATCGGTGATATTATATGCAGCCCCAATATGGGCAAACGGGCTTACGAACAAAGGTAATCTGGGCATACTACGCAGCACACAGCGTACAGCATTGCTCAGAGTCGCACACGCATATAGGACAGTATCAGCTGAGGCGATGTGCGTGATAACAGGGGAGGTACCAATGGATCTGATTGTACGGGAAAGGGAGGAAATATTCCGAGAAAAAGAGAAGGGGCAACAAAATAGCAACGAAAATATGGGAATAGTTAAGAAAAGGGCACGTGCCAATACGATGTTAAAATGGCAGCAGAGATGGGAAACGGCAGATAAAGGAAGATGGACCCACAGCTTGATCCCGGAGGTCAAAGAGTGGTATGATTGGGGACCAAGACTACTAAATTACCACCTGACGCAGGTGTTAACGGGCCATGGATGTTTCGGTACCTTTCTTAAAAAGATAGGACGCCAAAGAGACGCCGACTGTTGGTTCTGCCCAGAAGAAGAAGACAACCCGGAACACTTTCTTTTTGTATGTAATAGATGGAGGAACGATAGGGCAAAACTGTGCACTATGCTAAACATAGATTTCAGGAAAGAAAACTTCGTCAAGGTACTCAGAGAAGAGACCACTAGAGAACTGGTGCTAGCGTATATAGACAGCACACTAAGAGAAAAAGAGGAGTACGAAAGGAAAAAGCAAAGAGGACAGTAAATTGTACATATATAACGAGACTATAGTTCTTTATTTTAATAAATTGACTACACTAGGTTTTAAAGTATAACGACCCAGTTTTTATGCTCTCTTTTAAATGTATAAACCGCAAATAGAAAATTTTATATTCCAAACCACTAGTCATTTTAAGGCATACCGGACAAAGGGATAGGCACCCCACTTGTGTTTAAATTGTGACGACTCTGTAGACTAAAGAGAATAAGAGATAGAAATAGGACGTGTAGGAACGATAAAAGGAAAAGACGTCTTTTTTCCCCCACAAACAAGGGTAAGGGGTACTAAAACCCCCTCATGTACAGCAGCTTACAGAGCCGAAAAGTCGCCCCGCCCCCGAAGTAATGCATAACAGCGGTTCCGGGGGCGTGGAATTCCGCGACGGCACCAGGAAGGTGAAATCGAGGTGGGTTTTTTAGTGGGTAGGCTAGTATAGCAGTCCCACACTCCCGAGTGACCATCAACTCGGCGTGCGTAATGCATTTTTCCCCCTCGTAAAAAAAAAAAAAAAAAAAAAAAGGTTAGGTTAGGTTAGGTTAGGTTAGGTTAGGGTTAGGTTAGTTCGGTGCGGGTCGCTGCAGGAGTCGGACGTGCGGTGGAGTTGCTCCTGGATCGGGAGCGAAAATAAGAAGTTTTAAGTGAAGTGAGGAAAAAATAATACACTTCTAACTACTTTTTGTATATGTAATTTATTTATTAAATTAAGTTTTACGGAGGAGAAAACGAAAGGGTGGTAATAACGTGCTATCCCTTTAACACAGAAGGGTTACAGACTGAATGCGAAAGAGTACACTTAACAAATACAGGAAATCATGATAGCACTCCACATATCAAGGGAAAATTAAATTAGAAAGGGTGTAACTTAATACCAAAATGAAAATAAATGATAGGAAACGATGATCGCGACCGTGGATAGACATAAATTTGTTAACGGAATGAGGAAAAACTGACAGCGGTAATGGCGGAGACGGTTACGGTGACAGTTACGAACATGCACACATTAAATGATGTCAGTTTCAAAATATACAGACAATGAAACCCGACAAACTGATACTAGACAGAAAGACGAAAAGCAAACGTAATGACAGGTAACACTGATGCGTATTGACAAGAATCCGCCATTAAAATTAAAACTAAAAGTAAGAGGAAATTTAAACTTCAATGGCGGATGGCGGAGGTACAACGAACACGAGGCGTAACAAACACAAACATAATAAATTGGTCAATTACACAAACAAGGAACCCCCGGTATACACAATACACAAGACACCACTACACACAACACCGGGCAACTTAGATTAAAGCAAGGATAAACAGAAACTATAAGGTAAGTGAAAAAACTATTAATTTAATTAATTAATAGACAAGAAGTAACACGATCAGACTAGCACGCGAAGGAATACCGTAAAAGAAGGAAGTTGGGGGCGCAAGTGAGCCTAGTAGACGCAAGCGGAATGCGCAAACGAAAAACAGTAAAGTAGTTAGGCTCACAGGCACCCGCAACCTAGGAGAAAAATAGAAAAAGTAGCTAGACTGGCAGGAAATACTAGAAAATGTTTAAAATTAGAGGGGGTGTGTAATAAAAATTCTAGAGGACATAAAACAGTAGAATAATAGTATATATAGCTATAAAAAACAAATAAAAGAAAGAAGGGCTCCCCAAACATGGATACTATATACGCCAGTGAAAGGGTACGCATGCGTAGACAATGAAACATAAACTGCGCAGGAACGGAAGATGCGACGCGAGATTTGCAGCGCCACCGCTATATAGTACAGTAGGGCCACGAAATTGTGGACCTCCACTGGAAATGTTACTATAGTGGCAACGAAATAAAGATCCACCTATAAGAATATAAAAATACAAAATTAAACGATATGACGAGAATAACATTTCAATTTAAACAAGAAAATAAATATATATAAAGGGGGAAGGGCTAAACGTACGATCGAACAATCGACGTTAGACGTAATATAATTAATGCACAGTGATCGTATACATAAAATATAGTTTAATAGAGTATGAAAATCATGATACAATAGTTTATAAATTGACCTATAATAATAAAAATGCACGAACCAACTACAAATAAAATAAAAATCACCTAGTATAGTTCAGACCCTGAGCACCGAACTCCACTTTTTCTCCAAGGGGTCCTAGCTTAAGGTGTGAGGTACCGTGCCGAGAAGCCCGTGGCTACAGGGACCAAAATTGTGTAGCCATGAACGGTCCCTCGGGGGTACCGGCCGCCCCCCCCGAGTAATTTAGGCTTACCTGCGCAAGGCGGCTCTGCGTAGGTGGACCAAAAATTCCGACCACACTCGTGGGACTAAATATGAACAATTTAAAAACAATCAAACAAATAAAAACTCAAATCGGACTGGAAAATAAGGAAACGAAAATTGGCAACGACAAGGTAACGAATATGAACACGGAACAATATAAAACTGAGGATACGTGCTGGATCAGCGCAGAAAATGAAACGAGGAAAAAGCAAGTAGGCTCAAATGAAAAACAGAATTGGAATGAGAAAGGGCAAAACGACCCAATACAAATCTTCAGGCCGACGCGGACGCTATCAAGAAGCCCAGCGCGAATAAGCCAGGATACTTTATTGGCGGATGTAGTTTTAACAGGTGATGAAGAAGAAAATGTCTTCGTAGAAGAAGAAAGAATTAACAAAGGCCAATCTGAGAGAGAGACGGAGAACGAAGAAACAGGAGGGTTGGGACTAAAAAGCAAATTGGGGGGAGTGGACACTACCCTTATGGGGATCGAGCAGATCCTAAGTATGGTCAAATCACATAATGACACAGTCCTAAATTACTTAGAGAGGGTTAAAAATGCAAACCCAACCGCGTTAAAATCGAGCAGGGAAATGAGCATAGAGTTAAGCAATGCAAGGGACTTAATTATGATTACTGCACAAGTCTACAGGGAAGAAAAAGACAAGCAGGCAGAAAGAGAAAGAATAGAAGAGGCAAAAACAAAATGGATTATGGACAATATGAACAATCTAAGTAAACGTATAGACAAAATAGGAGAAAAAGACGAAAAAATAAACAATATTCAAAAAAGAAAAAATGTAACACCTCCGGAATTGGAGTCAATGACGAAAAAGACAAGGGTTCAAAGTAAAGAAGGCAGAGCGTTGCCTACTATCAAGAGGGTGCAGATAATCAGAAACGGAGAAGGGGCCTCATCTGACTCGGAGTGGGAGACTGTAAAAAGTAAAAGAAGGAGAGATGAGAACAAAGAAAGAAGTAGGTCGATAGTGACTACAGGGGATGTAGAAAAATTCAAAGATAAACACCGGCAGAGAATAATGACACCAGCTAAAAAGAATGAAGCGATCACAATTAGCGTAAAGAAAGAGAGAACTTTCGCGGAAGTGACAAAAGAGTTAAGACAAGGGATGGGATCAGACGTCAAAGGAATCAAAAGGATCAGACAGACTAGGACCGGAGATATTCTAGTAGAGTTCGAAAACAAAACAGATAGTTCTGAGTTCCACGAAAAAGCAAAGGTTGTGATGGGGGACAGAGCGGAAATAAGGAGGCTTAAACCTAAAGTCACAATAGAAATACAGGACATAGATCCGGCAGCGGACAAGATAGAAGTACTAGAGAGTATAGCCAATGAGGCTAAAGTAAAGATAGAAGATCTAATCTGTAAAAACCTTAGGAGTGCGTACATGGGAACCCAGGCGGCAATCGTGGAGGGACCAGGTGATCTGATGAGCAATTTACAAGACAATAAGGTGAAGATTGGGTGGGTCTACTGTAGGGTTAGACAATTACCTACTGTCATACGGTGTTTTAAGTGCCACAATTTGGGCCACGTCGCAGCAAGGTGCGCGGCAGTGCCTGAAGGAATTACTATATGTAGAAGGTGTGGCGGAAACGGGCACACAATGACGGAGTGCAAGACAGAAAAAGCGAGGTGTAAAATTTGTGCAGCAAAAGGAGCAGCAGAGACAGAACTCAACCATATAGCAGGTTCACTAAAATGTGCACTGTATAAAGAGGCAGTCGGGGGGAAAAACAGAAGACAATAAAATTCAACGTTCAGATACTTCAAATAAATCTGAACAAATGTAGACTTGCACAAGATTTACTTGATAAAACAGTAAACAAAATCAATCCAGATATTGTCATGATAACTGAACAAAATAAAAGTAGAAGCAACTGGTTCAATGATGAAAAGGGTGATGCTGCTATCTGGATCACAAACAAAGGCATGGAAAAGGGGAAAAATATAAAAGTTCTAAAACAGACAATAGGAATGGCGGCAATAAGCTATAATGAAATACTAATAATAAGCAGCTATATATCCCCAAATATAGATGATGAGACGGTGGATAGCAGATTAGACGAAATCGCCACTGTAGTAAGAGCCAAGGAATGGGCTGGTATTGTGCTGGCTGGTGACCTAAATGCCAAATCTCCGTTATGGGGCAGCAGCGTCTGGAACCCTAGAGGAAGAAAATTATTAGAATTTCTGATGAGCGAAAATCTATCCTACATATATACAGAAGGGGGAAATACGTGCACTAGAGGAACGGGATCAAAAATAGACATCCTAATAACAAGTACAAATTTAATCAACAAAGTAAAAAACAGTACGGTACTCACCGAATTTACGGGTTCAGACCACCAGTATCTATACCACATAATCAATGATGGTGAATCTGAAAAGAAAATAAATATTAAAAATGAGGGGATAGAGCAAACTCTAGATGAGAAAAAATACATAGAAACCTTCTTAGATAAATTCGGAAATAGGGAGAACATAGAATACAAGATCGGGGACGGGGTAAATAACATTAAGAATATCCTACAGGAAATAAATGAAATAGGAAACTCCTGTATGAGTATAAAGAGGAAAAGTCATAAAAGAAACCCGGTACACTGGTGGAAACCAGAACTAGGGAATTTAAGGGAGAAATCAAAAAAATTGCGGAGGAGGGTAACTAGATTAAGAAGGAAAAAAGAAAGGGGGGAATTAAACATAGCGGAAAAAGAATATAGGCAGGCTAAGAAGGATCTGAATAGGGAAATCAGAAATGCAAAGAGGGAGTCTTGGGACAAACTACTAGAAGCAGTCGATAGGGACGTCTGGGGGAAGCCGTATAAAACTGTAATGAAACAAATTAGGATAAGTACACCCCCAATTAAATTAGACCTAGAACAGACGAAAGAAGTAATTGGAGGGCTGTTCATGCTAAGAGATATAGAAGAAGCAGGGAATAATACTATAAATGAGATAGAGGAAGAAAATGAAATAGTAATAGGTGAGGGAGAAAATGAAGGGATGGGGGAAGAACACATCACAGAGGGGGAAATAATGGCTGCCTGTAAAAAAATGGCGGTTAAAAAGGCACCCGGACCGGATGGGATAACGGCTAAAGCAGCTAAAGAGATAGGGATAGGAGCGTCCCAGTTCTGGAAAACCCTTCTAAACAAATGCATGGACAGGGGTTACTGGCCGGCGGAGTGGAAGACCACTAGATTGGTCCTGCTCCCCAAAGGTAAGTCGTCGAATAATGGGGGGGATATTAATAAAATAAACCCTTCAGATTTCAGGCCGCTATGTATAGCGTCAAATATTGCAAAAATATTCGAAAAAATAGTTAAAAATAGGTTGCACGAAGCTATTAAGGGGAATGACCTGTCGGCACACCAGTATGGATTCAGGAAGGGACTTGGCACCGTCCACGCCATGGAGGAAGTCATGGAACACTGGGACAACGCGAAAAAGAAGGGTAAACACTGCCTACTAATACTACTAGACGTAAAAAATGCGTTCAATTCTTTGAAATGGAAGAGCGTAATAAGAGAAATGAAAAAGAGAAAGTTTCCGAGGAAAATAGTGGGGCTGATAAAATCATACCTAAACAACAGATGGTTGGTAATAAACACGAATGAAGGTCAGGAAAAAATACAGGTATTCGGGGGAGTCCCACAAGGATCCATTATAGGTCCATTCATGTGGAACCTGGTTTATGATGGGTTATTAAAGATCAGGCTACGGAAGGATGTGTACTTAGTAGCCTTCGCAGATGATATAGGGATCGTCATTATCGAAAAGAACTTGGAAAAAATGGCCGAAATGGCAAACGAGACCCTGAAGGACCTCATTAAGTGGTACGAAAGTGAAGGACTGCAATTAGCTCCACAGAAATCGGAAACAATATTATTGACCGGAAGGAAAAATCCTGAAGGCATCGTAGTGAAGATAGGAGACAATCAAATCCCAGTCTGCAATAGGGCCAGATATTTGGGGGTGGTCTTTGAGTGCAATCAAGTGTTCAAACAACATATAATGACAGCAACAAATAAGTCTAGCAAATATGCAGTACAATTAAGCATACTGATGAAAAATACCAAGGGAGCAGGGAACAAAGCTAGAATGCTGTATTATAACGTAGTAAAATCAGTAGTAATGTATGGAGCCCCGATATGGGCAAGGGCCCTAAACTACAAGATAAATATAAACCTACTGAGGGGCACTCAAAGGCTGCCCCTAAAAAGATTATGTAAAGCATACAAAACAGTATCTACGGAGGTAATGTGTGTGGTTACAGGGCAGATACCATGGGATTTGGTAGCCATGGAAATCGAGAGAGTCTTCCATAGAACGAGGGAGCTAGAAAAAAAAGAGGAGCTGGAACCTATAACGCTAGAAACCAAAAATAATATGATTAAGAAGATTAAAGAGGAGGAGCGCGAAATCACACAACAACGATGGCAAGAGGAATGGCAAAAAATCGATAAAGGTAGATGGACAAATAAATTAATTCCAGATATTACTAAATGGAACAAGGGGGGCATCCCGGCCGTGAATTATCATCTGGTTCAAGCTCTCACCGGACATGGCTGTTTTGGGAGTTACCTACATAAAATTAAAAAAGAGGAAACATCAGA
The DNA here is from genome assembly GCF_907164935.1 of Osmia bicornis bicornis. Classification (NCBI taxonomy): domain Eukaryota; kingdom Metazoa; phylum Arthropoda; class Insecta; order Hymenoptera; family Megachilidae; genus Osmia; species Osmia bicornis. The sequence continues at coordinate 249,393 of NW_025791318.1, forward strand.
ATGTTGGTTTTGTAATAACCCAATAGATGACGTAGAACATACGCTATTCCATTGCCCCAAATGGGAGGTAGAAAGAGAAGAATTAAAGAAAAGCCTCCAACCAGATAGATGGGAGGTGGAAACCGTTACAGAACTCCTGAAGAAGAATAATGCGAACGCGGCAATCAGAAAATTCTGTGAAGATTGCATAAAAACAAAAGAGAAATGGGAAAAGGATTATAGAGAGGAAATCAGGAAAGAAAAGCTGAAACAAAAGGGAGACAGCAATAGAAAAAGCAAGCAAAAACAAACATAGGAAGTATAATAGAGAAAAGAAAAGAAATGAGGTTAATAAGGAGAACAGTGTTGCGTGACAGACACCAGGGCTGGATGGTTCTACGTGTCCCGCCATTAAGGGTTGAGTTTACCGTGGGTAGAGGCCGGGGAATTTCCCTTGATGGCTGAGCTACGTAGTGAAGAAAATCCTGAAAGGAAAAATGAATATTATTAAGTTATGCAGTTGTGATACATATCTAGTCTAGTCATTTACTTATACATCTATTATTGTATTTATACATTCTTACTGTTATATCTAGTCATTTTACTTGTGTAGACCGTTTTGTTCTATTTATTTGTGTATTATTTATGTATTTATTTATTTATTTATTTATACATTTACTTATTTATATTTATCTATTTATTTATTTATTTATGTATTATATAAATAAGATGGAACAGAAGGTTTATTAAACAGTGGGCAAGAGATATATATGACAACGTGCAATAAAATAAAATAGAGTAGAAAACAATAAGGGATATATGCAGTAAAACAAATAATAACACCTGGTGGTCTGAAGTCTGAAGGTATATAATGGGGTATAAATGAATAAATAGGTAATTAAATATTAATTAAAAAGAACAAAGTGAATATGGAAAATATAGACGCTTACCCTTGGGGATCTAATCTGGTGGTATAGCCAACAGCACGCCGTGGTCAAATAACACAAGATCCATGGCCGTAACAAAGGGATACGTGCTACAAAAACAGACTAGTAAATAGGGCTAAATCTTAGTTAGGAAAATAAATAGAAGTTAACAAAGAATATCAAAGAATACAATACGTACCTGCAGCTTATATAAGGACTTAGTTTTTAGGAATAGAGCACCAATAAGGGAAAATTCTCCTATAGAGGAGTAAAAAGGCTTACCCGAGATGGGAACGTTAGGTACAATTTGTTTTGTGGTCTTGCGTAAGTTTCTCTCTTTCACCATAGTAGATTGAGGGAATAAGCAACCTGAAAGAGAAAAAAAAAATTTATTACATGTGAATATAATTGTAAGGAGTAAGTTATTTATATAGCTGAGTTGAGATTCAGTGCAGTTCTAGTCATTTAGTCATTTAGTTATACATCTTTACTACTTTTATACAGTCTTATTATTACATCTAGTCATTCTATCTGTGTAGTCCGTTTTGTTTGAAGTACTTATTTATTTATTTATTTATTTATTTATTTATTTATGTATTTATTCAAATATTTATTTATCTATATATATAAGGAGATGGATTAGAAGGGTTATTAAACAGTCGAAGGGAGAAACATATGACAGCGTACACTGGAGTAGAATCCAATAAAGAAGGTACGCTGTCAATGAAATAATAACAGCTGGTGGTCTGAGGCGTGAAGGAATAAAGGGTAGTACAACTGAATAAATGATGTAATGAATATAGATTCAATGATTAAAGTAAAAGAGAAGGGTTGACGCCTATCTTCGTGGAGCACAACCGGATGGTTTATCCAACGGTACGGTGCAGATAAATTACAAAGTATGAAGGGCGTCCCATAACGGAGGGCCACAAATTACATAAGTAGACAAACAGTAAGGTTAAATCCCAGCTACGAATATAAATAAAAATAGAGTCTACAAAGAAAATAAAGAGTACACTACGTACCTACAATGTACAAATGGGTTAGTTTAAGAAATGTAAAGAGTAGAATATAAAAAAGTAAGAATACTCGTATAGAGGAACAAGAAGGCTCACCTTAAGATGGAATCGATAGGTAAAACCGGTTCTGTCTCTGAGGAATACTCTCTCTATCATCGTGGCTGATTGAGGGAGGAAAAATAAAAGCCGAATTGGATCAACCTGAAAAGAGAAATGTAATTAATTTATTTATGCATAAAGGTGACCGATATGGGTGGAGAGTAGGTTATATTAATTCTAAAGTCAATAAGTGATTTAGAGAATGTATAAATTTAAAACTGTAGATAAATAAACGTGGAAAAATATTAAAAGAACCAGTTGACAACTAAACATAAACGGGAAGGTTTCTACGCCATGACACTATTGAACATAGAGTACAAGGTGTATAGATAGTCATGTATAGATAAGGAATGGCAATGAAGCAAGGAACCGAAATGATAGAAATTAGAGATGGGAATGTGCAATACTAAACAGAGTAAAGGAATATTAACAAGTCAAGTGTATATGAATAATTTAATAAATAAGTTAATAATTAAAAATAAATTGTATATATATATATATGTATGGAAGAATAAAGGATTTTATAGATAACGTAAGTAAATAGAGACTACAGAGATGAGGAAAGTGCAGCCGCTCTAGTATAAAGAAAATAATAGGAAAGAAGATAAAATATAAAGCAAGCGCTAGTAGGTGAAGTAAATATTAAATGGAAATAAGTAAGCTAATAAAGAAGGTCATCATGATGGTGATAATGGAGGGAGACAACAGGGATGGGCTGAAGTAGTGCCGAAAGGCGGTCCCGGCTCCATCCTGTCTCATATGGAAACAGGAAAGTCGGGGAGGGGGTTTTTAGTGGGTAGGCGACAGAAGTCGAGAGTCCCACACTACCAGGGGGGGTCTTCTCCTCTCTCCTGGTGTGCCTAAATGCATTTTCCCCCTCCCCGCAAAAAAAAAAAAAAAAAAAAAAAGGTTAGGTTAGGTTAGGTTAGGTTAGGTTAGGTTAGGTTGGGTTGGGTTAGGTTAGGTTAGGTTAGGTTAGGTTAGGTTAGGTTAGGTTAGGGTTAGGTTCCACGGACCTACCTGGTTGTCCAGGTAGGCGGGGAGGTGGTACCCCGACGTGGCGCGTCCCCAGGTGGCGGATAGGGGAATGCTCGCCATGCACTTTTTGGAGTGCATGGAGGGCAGGAGCGAAATAAAATAGCTCCCGCGGACCAAACACTAATACAGGATTGGACTGGCGTTGACGACTTGGCAATCTCCTGGACGAATTCAAAATTTATTTACTACAATGGAACGCACGAATTTAAGAAGAAAAACCAAGTACGGTGCAGGGGGGCTCGGTGACCCCAGTACCGGCTCGGTGGGTGGTGTATGTGCAGGCCCCCCCGAGTCGTCATCCAACGACTGCTCAACGCAGGTGGCAGACCGCCAGGCCTCTGCGTCAGTAAAAGCGACTGGCGAGGAAGGAATGAGGGAGCAGGCTACGCACCTGAGAATAGAAGAGGTGTTCTCTAAGAGACCTAAGGTCAAGAGGACACCCCCAGGAGTGGGAATCGCCAGGGGAGTAGAAAACCCTTTCGGGCGAATGGACTCAGTCGACCTAACGGGAGACGAGGCAGATGAAATGGATGTAAACCAGGCTCCGGATATATCCCGATCGGAGAAGGACGGGAACGGAGAGCGGAGATCCTGGCGACTAACGATTGAAGAGAAAATGGAGTTCAGTCTAAGGGCAATTAAAAAGATATTGGAAACCATTAAAGGACATAATGTGGTGCTCGGGGACTTGATCCTTGGAAACAAGGACGTGGACCCTGTGCTGAGGGAAACATATATCTCACTTGGGTGCTGCCTTGAGGAAGTAGAGGATGTGTTTGACGGACTCAGTGGAGCACAGGCAGAGATGAAGGATGGGAGGAACAGCGAGATGGATTATATACTTACCGGGGAGACGGTGGCTTCACAACATATAACGGCAACCACTGGGACTGACCGGGGTGAACAGGAACCTGCAAAAGAAAAAAATAAAAAGAGTGTTAAGAACATGGGGACGCAGACAATAGACGAGGGGGAGACGGACTTCCCCCCCCTGCCTGTCATAAGGCAAAAGAGGAAGGAAATCTCACCGCCCACCGAGAACGCAGGTAAAAAGACGAGGTTTACGGGGGATGTGGAAGGGACCCCGGAGGATGTATTGAGAAGGAAGAAGAGGGAAATAGGGCCCGCCGGAGGGGTAAAGACGAGCCAGCCCGCAGAGGAAGAATGGGTAACGGTGAACCCAAAAAGGAAAAAGAGAGGCACCAATAAGAGAGCCAATAAGGATGATGGGAGGGCCGTGAGTGATGTGGATAAGGCACCTGGAGTGAATGTGGGTAAGAAAGGGACGCCCAGAAGGCCTAACAAACCCCTGGCAATTGCCGTGCGGTTTGGAAAAGAGGTTTCCTTTGCAGATGTACTCAAGAGAGTCAAGAACGCGGCTGGCACGGCCCCGGTAGGTGTTAAAGCCGTGAAACAAACGCGTGCAGGAAACCTCCTGATCGAATTTACCCCAGGAACAGATCTGGAGGTGTTTAAAAGGACATTGGACGGGAAATTGGGGCAAGAAGTGGAGGTGGCGAGTCTCCAGCAAAAGATTGATGTGGAGATAAAGGGGATAGATCCTCTTGCAGAGAGAGCAGAAATCCTCGATTCAATAAAGAAGGAGTTGGGCCACGAGGCGGTAGGATCAAGGATCAAAGTCCTGAGAACGGATCCAAGACAGAACAAAATTGCGGTTGTTGAAGGACCAGCAATTGACATGAGTAAACTGGCCAGGAGAGGCAGAATGAAGATTGGATGGACTATAGCAACAGTAAGGGAAGTCCCTCGACTACTCAGGTGTTACCGATGCCACGATTTTGGGCACGTGGCGAGTAGCTGTAGGGGAGGTAAGGAAGGCACAAGCTACTGCAGAAAGTGTGGAGATGTAGGCCACCAGATGAAGGACTGCGAAAAAGAGCCGAGGTGCAGACTCTGCGTGGCGGATGGTCTTCCAGAGAACAGCGTTAGGCACGTAGCGGCTTCTATGAGGTGCAGCAAATATAAGGAGGCAATTAAAAAGGAAAGAGGGCAAAATTAGGCTATTACAAATAAATGCGAACCATTGCAGGACAGCCCACGATTTAATAACGGTCACGTCGAACAAATATCTTGCAGACGTGGTAATAGTGGCGGAACCCTATTGTGTTCCCGACAACTGGTTCGCGGATATGTCTGGCCGGGCCGCGATCTGTGTGACTAACAGGGGTGGTGCAAGCTGTAAAGAACTATCACTGATTACGAGGGATGATGGATTCGTCATTATTAAATACAATGACTATTATATAGTAAGCGTTTATGCGTCACCGAATAACTCGATGCAGGAATATGAATCACTATTGTACTCGCTGACTTCCGCGATTAAAGCGCTTGGCAATAAGCAGGGCGTTATCGTATTAGGGGACTTTAACTCAAAGTCGCCGTTATGGGGATCCAAAAAGTGGTGTAGTAGGGGGAAATTACTGTACCAATTCAGCGGCTCGGTGGACCTCCATCCTATCGTCACGGAAGGGGGTATCACCTGCGAACGGGGCAGCGGTTCGAAGGTGGACATTATGTTCTGCGATAGTAAGGTGCTGGCCATGCTAAGGACATCGGTGGTTCTGGATGATCTGTCAGCGTCAGATCACAAGTACCTATTTCATTCTTACGGGGTTGAGCTCGGGGAGACAGACGCTGCTTCGCCGTTTGACATGAAAAAAGGAAAGTTAGATGAGGAAAAGTTTATGGGTGCCTTTCTGAAAAGATATGGGGACGAGAACTACAGTAAGAGGGCAAGGACGAGCACGACGTACGAGGTCGACAAGTTTATCGAGGACGTAGGTAAACTGGTCAATAGGTACACCAGGTATGTGGGGAAAGATCAGGACAATAGAACACCGGTACCTTGGTGGAATGAGGGCATTGCGGCGAAGAGAACAGCTGCGAATAAAGCCAGGCGGAAATACACGAGGGACAAGGCGAGGAACATGCAGGAAGCCATGGAGAAGTCCCACGAGGAATATAGGAGGTGTAAGTGGGAGCTGAATAAAGAAATCAAACTGGCGAAAAAAGAGAGCTGGGCCAAGCTCCTGTGCGAAGTAGACGCGGACATCTGGGGTAGACCCTATAAAAATATTATGAAAAAGGTTAAAGGGAACATTGCGAAACCGGATGTCCTCAATGCAGATGAAGTGACTGAGGTGGTTGAGAATTTGTTCATCACCAAACCACTACCAGAGGACGCACCCGAAAAAGAAAGAAAAAACGACAGAGACCAAGACAAAGAGAAAGTGAAAGAAGGAGTAGAAGAAGAAAATGAAGGGAAGGAGGACAACGCAGACATAGATACAGAAATAACTTACCTACCTGGGACCGGAAAGATAACTCAGGAGGAGGTACAGAAGATTGCGCGGAAGATGTCGGCGAGAAAGGCCCCTGGCCCAGATGGAGTGACGTCCGCTATAGCAAAAGAAATGGGCATAAAGGCCTCGAAATGGCTGGCACATATCTTTAATGTCTGCTTTAATAGAGGATACTGGCCAACTGCCTGGAAGATTGGTCGGCTGGTTCTATTGCCGAAAGGCAAGAAGAACTCGAAAGCCGAAAGAGCCTATAGGCCTTTGTCTATAATATCCTGCATCGGCAAAATACTGGAGCACACTATCAAGGTGAGAATTGTGCAAGCACTCCAGGAAAACGATCTGGCCCCAAACCAGTTTGGATTTAGGAAGGGCAGATCGACAATGGATGCTATGAGACTAGTGACGCGGCACTGGGAAAGGGCGAGAAAAGATGGCCGGCACTGCCTGATGGTGATGTTAGACGTTAAGAACGCGTTTAACACCGTCAGGTGGAATAGTATCATCAGACGCATGGAGCAGAGGGGCTTCCCAAAAAAGGTAGTGGATTTTCTGCGCAGCTACCTTTCTGATAGGTGGATTGTCTACCAAGGTACAGAAGCTGAGCATAGGTACCAGGTGTTCGGTGGGGTCCCTCAGGGGTCGGTGATCGGTCCTTTGCTCTGGAACATCGTGTACGATGACCTCCTGAGGACCGTAATGGAAGTAGATGTGTACCTGGTTGGGTACGCAGATGATATAGGAATATTAATTGTCGATGAGAATCTAGAGAGTATGGTGAAGAAGGCCGAGAGTACGATCACAGACATGGGTAGGTGGTACGAGATGGAGGGACTTGGACTCGCCCACCACAAAACAGAGGCTATCCTCCTCACTGGCAGGAAGGTGACTGGCCTGAGGATCAATTGTGGGGAATCCATGATCACGACGCGGAAGGAAGCCAGGTACCTCGGAGTGATCCTGGAAGAGAACAGGATGTATAAGAAGCACATCAGTACGGTGAGTGATAGGGCGTTGCAGTATGCTAACAGGCTGGCCCTGCTTACGCCTAACCTATATGGGGCTGGAAACCTGGCCAGGAAATTGTATTACAAGGTGGTAGAGTCGGTGATGTTATATGCGGCTCCTATATGGGCTACGGGCCTCGAAAATAAGGGAAACCTATGGAGGCTAGGTAGTACCCAGCGCACGGCGCTGATACGAGTGGCCAGGGCATACGGGACGGTCTCGGATGACGCCTTGTGTGTCCTTACGGGCCAGGTACCGATAGATCTTATCATCAGAGAAAGGCAGAGGATCTACGATAAGAAAGAGGTAGACCGCGAAGGGGGAACCGCCACAGGGGAAGGGCTAAAGGAGAGAGAGACGAAAACTACGATGGAGGAATGGCAGAGGAGATGGGATGAATCCATAAAGGGAAGATGGACTCACTGCCTTATACCCGATGTTAAAGAATGGGTCTCCTGGGGGCCGGGAATCTTAAATTTCCACCTGACGCAAGTACTATCAGGTCACGGGTGCTTCAGTAGTTTCCTGAAGAAAATAAAGAAAAAAGACGATGACATGTGCTGGTTCTGCCCAGGGAAAGTGGATAATCCTGAGCATTTCTTGTTTGAGTGCAGCAGGTGGAATAGTGACAGGGCGAAGCTTAGCAGTAGTATTCACTCGCGGTTAACTAAAGAGAACTTTATGAACGTGCTAAAAGAGGAAAAAACGAGGTCCGCCTTAATAGAGTACATAAGTAAGACGTTGAAAGATAAAGAAAACTACGAGAGAGAGAAGGAGAAAGACGGGACAATAAGAAGAAGAAGGAAAAGAAAGAGAGGGGAAAGTTTGTGAATGAATGGTATAGGTGGATACTATGCACATACTTATATGGTTTTATTTATTTGTTTATTTATTAACTATTCATGACGTCCTCGATTATTATCTACGTGTTTATTTATTGATAATTTAATTGTCCTAGTGTTTCTGTGAATTCCTCACTCGTGGTTAGGTACGTGCCTCTTAATATGTGTATACGGGTGACCTGTCTGATTATTTATTTATTTATTGATGGACTATTTATGTGTTTGTTGACTATGTATTTATTTATTTATCGACCAGAATTCCAGGTCGTCCGGCGTGCATATACTGATTGGGTACTCGGCCCATTGGTTATGGGCTAGGTGTTAAAGGGAAAGAAACCCAGTGGTTGGCGGTATCTAAGTTTGATGACTTAGAGACTTAAAGACGTTTTATGTAGTTTTATTGACCGTTATTGTTGATTTTACAGAAGTGACTAGGCTAGCCCTATTTTATGTTACGGTGTTGACTATATTTTATTTTATTATATTAATATTTTATTCTTTTTCTTTTTATTATGGTACCTAGTTTCTACGTTGGCTGTCAAAGTCATACCAAATTTGAGTTGTGATGTTAGTTCGGGAGTCCACATTTCGTGGAAGCTCCGTGGGTTTTCGTTGGTGCCGGTTAAGTCGTCCCGCCCCCGATGTAATGCTCACAAGCGGTTCCGGGGGCGTGGTTTCTTCGCGACGAGGCGCCCTGATTGGCGAAATCGAGGTGGGTTTTTTAGTGGGTAAACTACTCTAGTGGGTAGGAGCCCCACAGTATCGGGCACATGCCAACTAGCCCGGTCTGCGTAATGCATTTTTCCCACCTCGTTAAAAAAAAAAAAAAAAAAAAAAAAAGGTTTAGGTTAGGTTAGGGTTAGGTTAGGTTAGGTTAGGTTAGGTTAGGTTAGGTTAGGTTAGGTTAGGGTTAGGTTAGGTTAGGTTGGACAAGTCATCGAGGATTGCAGCCTACGAAGATGTGGCACGGTCAAGTTGGACATGTGATGTCCCAGTTCCTGGCCGTGTTGAAGAGCAAGCCCTGTTAAAACAGGTGAACACATGGCGCGATCACCCGTTGAGCAGGAGCTCCGGTTCCTGGTCGTGGCCGAAGAGAAAGCTCCTGACCTCGCTTTGCAGGCTGGTGAAGACATGGCGCGATCACCCGTTGAGCAGGAGCTCCGGTTCCTGGTCGTGGCCGAAGAGAAAGCTATCCTGACCTCGCTACGGCAGGCTGGTGAAGAGAAGGCACAGTCAGTGCGGGTTGGTGTGATCCCTGAGGATATCCCCCCGTTGCTGACCGTTGCCGATGGCGCGATCACCCGTCGAGCGGACGTGCTCCGGTTCCTGGTCGGGTCGAAGAGCAAGCCCTGACCTCGCATTTGCAGGCTGGTGAATGGATGGCGCGACCACCCGTCGAGTTGGGTATCCTCCGGTTCCTGGTCGTGGCCGAAGAGCAAGCCCTGACCTCGCATTCGCAGGCTGGTGAATGGATGGCGCGATCACCCGTCGAGTTGAGTGTATCCTCCGGTTCCTGGTCGTGGCCGAAGAGAAAGCTTCCTGACCTCGCTACGGCAGGCTGGTGAATGGATGGCGCGATCACCCGTCGAGTTGAGTGTATCCTCCGGTTCCTGGTCGTGGCCGAAGAGAAAGCTTTCCTGACCTCGCTACGGCAGGCTGGTGAAGAGAAGGCACAGTCAGTGCGGGTTGGTGTGATCCCTGAGGATATCCCCCCGTTGCTGACCGTTGCCGATGGCGCGATCACCCGTCGAGCGGACGTGCTCCGGTTCCTGGTCGGGTCGAAGAGCAAGCCCTGACCTCGCATTTGCAGGCTGGTGAATGGATGGCGCGACCACCCGTCGAGTTGAGTGTATCCTCCGGTTCCTGGTCGTGGCCGAAGAAAAAGCTTCCTGACCTCGCTGCGGCAGGCTGGTGAATGGATGGCGCGATCACCCGTCGAGTTGAGTGTATCCTCCGGTTCCTGGTCGTGGCCGAAGAGAAAGCTATCCTGACCTCGCTACGGCAGGCTGGTGAAGAGAAGGCACAGTCAGTGCGGGTTGGTGTGATCCCTGAGGATATCCCCCCGTTGCTGACCGTTGCCGATGGCGCGATCACCCGTCGAGCGGACGTGCTCCGGTTCCTGGTCGGGTCGAAGAGCAAGCCCTGACCTCGCATTTGCAGGCTGGTGAATGGATGGCGCGACCACCCGTCGAGTTGAGTGTATCCTCCGGTTCCTGGTCGTGGCCGAAGAAAAATCCTGTGCTTTATCGTACAGGTTGAAAATATCCTACCGCTTGATCGGAGGTGTAACGGCGTGGATCCTCAATCCCTTATAGCTTGATTGTGCGCATGGCGGATTGAGGGTGGACGAAAGCGTCGATGTAAGCTAGGGAGCCGAAGCGCCGTTGCGGCTATCGCTGGTTCATGTTATATATCCCCAAAGGATGAAACGGTTCTGGCGGCCTACGTTAGGGGAGAGGTTTTTAGTGGGTAGTGTATCAGGCCGCGGATGCCCCTTCTGGGCGCCGCTAGGTCGCCCCTTCTGGGCTGTGACCTTATTTTTGAGCCCACCCTTTAGGGTAGGGCTGTCAGGTTGCCCCTTCTGGGTTGCCTCTTTGGGTTTGCCCTCACCAATGGGCGCCAGGCCCCCCTTCAGGGGATACGAGTCCCACACTGCCCGGGCCCTCACCAGCCGAATAGAGTGAATGGGGGACAACCCGCGCGTGCATAAAGGCATTTTCCTCTTCTATTTAAAAAAAAAAAAAAAAAAAAAAAAAAAAAAGGTTAGGTTAGGTTAGGTTAGGTTAGGTTAGGTTAGGTTAGGGTTAGGTTAGGGTTAGTATGGGTTATTTCTGTTGTTTATAGTATGTTGCAACTACCTTACCTTGTTTCCTTTCTTTCTCCTTTTCTTTTCCTTTTCAGTTGCAATTCAGCTCTCTTATTTGTTATTTCCTTTAACTAGTCCTTGCATGCTGGCTTTGATACTGCTTTGACACATTGGGGTTGTGATTCTGTAAATAATTGTCTTTGTCATGCGTTATCACATCACTGATTTTACTTTTAATGGTTTTCTACTTTACCTTACTTGTACTTGCTGGTATTCTGCTGTTTCTCTCTTCCTTCCTTGATCCATTCATCCATTCATCCACTCTGATCAGCTGAAGTTGGTGATTTGATTTGACTTGATTTATCTTTATCTTACTTTATCTTAATTTATCTTAATTTATCTTAATTTTGTTATTTTTCTGTGATGCTGAATGGTTTTGTCTATTCAAGTGCTTTGAAGGTGCATGGTTTCTGTTTAATTCACCATTTTAAATGTTAGTTTTTTAATACTCTACTTGTTGAGTTATTTATTTATCTCTACGCTATACAGTAGCACAGCGTTAATTGAACTACGCAGTCTACATTTGATTTGATTTAGTTGCTATTTACCCACTTTTTTGAAATGTCATGCAATAATCGGTTCTATTTGCATTTGCATTGACATGACCATTTATCATTGACCAAATACCGCTCACAATTTAACTTATAATTTACTTGTGTAAAGGAATAGAGTATTTCATTAATAATCTTCACAGTTATATTTTAGTGAGCCCACTTCTTGAATTTTGTATTCTATTTCATTATATTTCATTTGTTTTATGTTATATGACGTCACATTGCATTGTATCACACTGCGTTACTTTATTATTTACATTATGGTGGTCACGGCTTTCACTTTATCCTTAACGCTTTCCTATTTACTACATTATTTAATTTCTTGAATTAATAACTTCACTGATCAGTGGTTCATTCATTCATTCTTTCATTCTCTCATTTGTTCTTCTTCTGAATTAAATTGAATTGAAGCTATTGTTATGATTTAGTCTAATTGTATGTTCATGGTGGTACAAAGTTTTGTAGATATATTAACATATTTATGGTTTACTTTTATGCGGTTATTCTATATTTAATATATTTAATATATTTAATATACTTATATTTTATATTTTAATTTATTTGTGTCACGCTATCACTGTTTATCACTATTTTATTTATTTCACTGTCGCCTTCTTGATTTGTCGCCTGTTATATATCCTTGGATATTTTGATTCTTCTTTGTTATTCTTTAATTCAATTAATTCATGATGTCCCTGTCTGGTATTGGTATTGTGTAGTTCTTTCATAACAGGGGGAAAGTGTGCTTTTCTGTGGGAATTAATATGCATGTTATTAAGTTAAGTTGTGCTATTCCTGTTTATTTTATGATGCGTTATTACAATTATTATCTTACCTTGCCTGTTTCCTTTTCTGAGTTGACTATCAGGCTTCCTTAATTGGTAATCTTGTTCTTGTTCGTTTTCTTAATGAGTCTTCTTACACTGTTCTGGTTTCTTGCTGACATTCCTTGTTTGACACATTAGGGTTAGGGCTAAGGTTATATTTCTGTAAATTCTGTCACCCGACATCTTTGAAAGTGTCTATTCTATGGTTTATGTTATCTATGGTTATCTATGGTTATACTATCTATGGTTATATTATTTTGAAATTTTGAAATTTTGAAATTCACTCCACTGTATCTTTACTTTATCTTATTCTCTTATTCTGTTTTATATCACATATATTGTGCTGATTATTTTGCTTACACATTATACCTTATACTATACTTTACAGATTGCACTTTACATTCCACATTTTCTCTTTTTCTTAATTTCTTAATTTGTAATTTATAATTTCATAATCTCTTCAATTGATGGCTCGTATTTAATATTGTTAATTGTTTATTTATTCATTTTACTTGATTGATCAAGGCCAGTAGATTGATTATTGTTTTTCTTTTATGATGAATGGTTTTTCTGTGCAAGTGTCTATTTAATTTATCTACAATTGACGGATAATGGTTTGACTGTTAAATATCAGGCTTACTTGTTCGATTATACAATGATGTGGTGCTTAATTAGATACGTGCTTTATATTTGATTTTATTTTGATTTTGATTTTGTTGTTTTATTTATTCTTGATACCTCATATGGCGATCAGTTTCTACTTTCTATTTCTAGTTTCTATTTTAACTACGCAGTTAATGTTTGATTTGTTTATCGCTTTAGTTATTTATCTTAATACCTCATTCAATAATCGGTCCTTCTTACATTTGCACTGATATGATCATTTATCATTTATTATTTACAATTTGACTTATGGCCTGCTTTGACGGGGAAGTGGGTAATTGGGATGATAATCTTTACGGTTATGGTATACGTTCAGTTCAATTTCGGTATTTTGTATTCTATTATATTACATTACATTTCATATTCCTTACATTATATCTCTATTCTTTACATTATATCTCTTTTACCTTATATTAATTTTCTTCACACTACATTACACTGCATTACATTACATTGCATTGCACTGCTTTACATCAGGTTACATTACATTATACTGTTTTGCGTCACATTACATTATTTTACATTGTGTTGTTGGATTACGGCCTTCAATTCATAATTTATGTCTTATTATTTACCTCACTCTTCTTTAATATCTTAATTAACTACTTTACTGTTTTGTCGCTCATTCTTCCATTCTCTCATTTGTTCTTCATTCTGAATTAAATTGAATTGAAGTTATTGTTATTGTTATGATTTAGTTTTAATTATAGGTTCATGGTGGTACAAAGTTTGTAGATTATATTAACATATTTATGTTTACTTTTATGCGGTTATTCTATATTTAATACATTTAATACATATATATTTATATTTTAATTTAATTGTGTCACGTTATCACTGACTACCACTATTTTATTCCATTTCCTGTCGCCTTCTTGATTTGTCGCCTGTTATATATCCTTGGATATTTTGATTCTTCTTCGATATTCTTTAATTCAATTAATTCGCGATGTCTCTCCCTGGCATTGGTATTGCGTAGCCCTTTCACAAAAGGGTGACAGTGCCTTTCTGTAGGAATTAATGTGCATGTTATTCAGTTGTGCTTTTCATGTTTATTGTGCGTTGCCACAATCTTTATTTACCTTGCTTGTTTCCTGTCCTTGAGTTGACAATCAGGGTTCCTTAATTGGTAATTTGTTCTTCTTATCCCTAACGAGTCTTCTTACACTGTTCTTGCTTCCTGTTGACATCCTTGTTTTGACACATTGGGGGTTAGGGTTAAGGTTATATCTCTGTAAATTCTGTCACCTGACATCTTTGAAGGTGGCTGTTCTATGGTTTATATTATCTATGGTTATATTATTTTGAAATTCACTTCACTGTATCTATGCTATACCTTCACGGTATCATTCATTCTTTATTTTCTTTTCTTTTATATCACAGTGTATTGTGCTGGTTATTTTGCTTGCACATTACACTTTACGGCTTGCAGTACACTTTCCCATTTTCATTTTCACTTCCTCTTCGCTTTTTCTTATTTCTTTATTTACTCAATTTCTCGGTTCCTCAATTTCCCAGTTTCTTAATTTCTATAGTTGTGCTCGCAGTCATATATTCAATCTTTCGTTATTCACTTATTATTTACTCATTACTATTTATTTATTCAGTCATTCATTCGTTCTTTGCTCATTTATCTGATTAATAGTCAAAGGGTTTAATTTATTTTACTCTAATTTCTTTCCTTTGTGCTGACAAGCGGTGTCCACAATTATTTACGGTTTATGATTTATAATTCATAATTTGTAGTTTATAATTTATGATTTAACTTGTAGGCTATTCTGGTTAAGAGATGGAATATTGTAGCTAATAATCTGTACGATTGTACTATATTACTTCATTAAACACACTTCTTGTATTTGTATTTTGTATTTTACTTTAGTATAATACCTTCTGTTTTACATTATATTACGTGACACTACGTTATATTGCGGAACATTACATTATTACATTATCATACTATGTTGATTACTACCTTCGCTCTGTCACTGTTCATTCGTCCTGAATAAAATTGAACTAAAGTAACTGTTATGATTTAGTTTATTTTAACACACGATGGTACAAAGTTCTGTAGATTGTATTAGTGTTAATATATTTATGATTTGCTTGGTTATTCTTTATTTTATATTGTATTTAATATATTTATTATTACTCTAATTTATTAGGTCGCGTTATCGCTGTTATACATTTTGTTTCATTATCGCTTCTTGATTTGTTCTTGATTTCCCTGTGCATCCTTGATATTCATTAATGTTTTGGTGTTCCTTTGATTTCCTTTAATCCAGCTTATTCATGACGTCTTTCTCTGGTCATAATGTTGCTCTTCCATGATGGTGGGCTGTTTCTGTAATTTAAATTTAGTAGTCATGTCATCAGTATGGGTAATTACTGTTGTTTTATAGTATGTTGCATTACCTTACCTTGTTTCCTTTCTTTTCTTTTCCTTTTCAGTTGCAATTCAGTTCTCTTATTCAATGTCGTTCCTTTTAGCTAGTCCTTGCATGCTAGTTTTGACACCGTGGCTTTGGCGCATTAGGGTTTGCTGAAAATAATTGTCATTTGTCTTTGTTATCTCATCTCTGAATTTTACTTTTCAATGGTTTATTTTACTTTACCTTACTCGTACTTGCTAGTATTCTGTTGTTTCTCTTTTCCTTGATTTATTCATTCATTCATTCATTCATTTATTCATTATTCGTTATTCATTCATTTATTTATTCTGACCAGTTGAGGTTGGTGATTTGATTTGATTTATCTTAATTAATTTTGCTATTCTTCTGTGTTGATGAGTGGTTTTGTCCATTCAAATGCTTTCATGCTGCGCGGGTTCTGTTTAATTTCACCATTTTAAATATTAGTTTAGAGTACTTTACTTATTGATTGATTGATTGATTTATTCTTACACTATGCAGTAGCATAGTGTTTAACTGAATTACACAGTTTATATTTGATTTGAATATTTACGTGTTGTTTATTTCCTTATTTTGAAATGTCATGAAATAATTGGTTCTATGTACATTTGCATTGACACGATCACTTATCATCCACCATTTACCATTTAACATATAATTTACTTTGGTATAGAAATAGAGTATTTAGTTAATAAGCTTTACGGTTATATTTTGAGTCTACTTCTTGTATTTTATATTCTACTTTATTTATTATATAACATTTGTTTTACATTATATTATATTACATTGCATTATATTACACTGCGTTGCTTTACCCTATATTATTACATTATGCTGGTCGTGGCTTTCACTTTATACTTTACGCTTCCTATTCACTTCATTCTCTTTAATTTCTTTATTAATAACTTCACTGATAATTCGTTCATTCTTTCACTCCGTTATTGTTCATTCATTCTGTATTAACTGAATTAAAGTTACTGTTACGATTTAGTTTAATTTTATATTTATGGTGGTACAAAGTGTTGTAGATTAAATTAATATATTTATGGTTTGCTTTGATGCGGTTATTCTATATTCAATATACTTATATTTTATATTTAGTTATTTGTGCCGCGTTATCACTGTTTATCACTATTTATTTTATTTTACTGTCGTTTCCTTGGTTGTCGCCTGTTATATCCTTGGATATTCTGATTCTTCTTTGATATTCTTTAATTCAATTAATTCATGATGTCTATCTCTGGTATTGTTATTTTATAGTTCTGTCGTAATAGGGTGGCAGTGTGCTTTTCTGTGGGAATTAATATGCATGTTATTAAGTTGTGCTATTCCTGTTTATTTTATGGTGCGTTGTTACAATTATTGTAATTATTATCTTACCTTGCTTGTTTCCTTTTTCTGAGTTGACTATCAGGCTTTTTAGTAGGTAATCTTGTTCTTGTTCCCATTCTTAACGAGTCTTCTTACACTCTTGTTGCTTTCTGTTGACAATCCTTGTTTTGACACATTAGGGGTTAGGGTTAAGGTTATGTATATTCTGTTACCCGACATCTTTGAAGGTGTCTATCCTATGGTTTATGTTATCTATGGTTATATTATTTTGAAATTCACTTCACTGTATCTATGCTATACCTTCACGGTATCATTCATTCTTTATTTTCTTTTCTTTTATATCACAGTGTATTGTGCTGGTTATTTTGCTTGCACATTACACTTTACGGCTTGCAGTACACTTTCCCATTTTCATTTTCACTTCCTCTTCGCTTTTTCTTATTTCTTTATTTACTCAATTTCTCGGTTCCTCAATTTCCCAGTTTCTTAATTTCTATAGTTGTGCTCGCAGTCATATATTCAATCTTTCGTTATTCACTTATTATTTACTCATTACTATTTATTTATTCAGTCATTCATTCGTTCTTTGCTCATTGTTTATCTGATTAATAGTCAAAGGGTTTAATTTATTTTACTCTAATTTCTTTCCTTTGTGCTGACAAGCGGTGTCCACAATTATTTACGGTTTATGATTTATAATTTATAATGTGTAGTTTATAATTTATGATTTAACTTGTAGGCTATTCTGGTTAAGAGATGGAATATTGTAGCTAATAATCTGTACGATTGTACTATATTATTTCATTAAACACACTTCTTGTATTTGTATTTTGTATTTTACTTTAGTATAATACCTTCTGTTTTACATTATATTACGTGACACTACGTTATATTGCGGAACATTACATTATTACATTATCATACTATGTTGATTACTACCTTCGCTCTGTCACTGTTCATTCATCCTGAATAAAATTGAACTAAAGTAACTGTTATGATTTAGTTTATTTTAACACACGATGGTACAAAGTTCTGTAGATTGTATTAGTGTTAATATATTTATGATTTGCTTGGTTATTCTTTATTTTATATTGTATTTAATATATTTATTATTACTCTAATTTATTAGGTCGCGTTATCGCTGTTATACATTTTGTTTCATTATCGCTTCTTGATTTGTTCTTGATTTCCCTGTGCATCCTTGATATTCATTAATGTTTTGGTGTTCCTTTGATTTCCTTTAATCCAGCTTATTCATGACGTCTTTCTCTGGTCATAATGTTGCTCTTCCATGATGGTGGGCTGTTTCTGTAATTTAAATTTAATAGTCATGTCATCAGTATGGGTAATTACTGTTGTTTTATAGTATGTTGCATTACCTTACCTTGTTTCCTTTCTTTTCTTTTCCTTTTCAGTTGCAATTCAGTTCTCTTATTCAATGTCGTTCCTTTTAGCTAGTCCTTGCATGCTAGTTTTGACACCGTGGCTTTGGCGCATTAGGGTTTGCTGAAAATAATTGTCATTTGTCTTTGTTATCTCATCTCTGAATTTTACTTTTCAATGGTTTATTTTACTTTACCTTACTCGTACTTGCTAGTATTCTGTTGTTTCTCTTTTCCTTGATTTATTCATTCATTCATTCATTCATTTATTCATTATTCGTTATTCATTCATTTATTTATTCTGACCAGTTGAGGTTGGTGATTTGATTTGATTTATCTTAATTAATTTTGCTATTCTTCTGTGATGATGAGTGGTTTTGTCCATTCAAATGCTTTCATGCTGCGCGGGTTCTGTTTAATTTCACCATTTTAAATATTAGTTTAGAATACTTTACTTATTGATTGATTGATTGATTTATTCTTACACTATGCAGTAGCATAGTGTTTAACTGAATTACACAGTTTACATTTGATTTGATTTATTTACATGTTGTTTATTTCCTTATTTTGAAATGTCATGAAATAATTGGTTCTATGTACATTTGCATTGACACGATCACTTATCATCCACCATTTACCATTTAACATATAATTTACTTTGGTAAAGAAATAGAGTATTTAGTTAATAAGCTTTACGGTTATATTTTGAGTCCACTTCTTGTATTTTATATTCTACTTTATTTTATTATATATCATTTGTTTTACATTATTATATTACATTGCATTATATTACACTGCGTTGCTTTACCCTATATTATTACATTATGCTGGTCGTGGCTTTCACTTTATACTTTACGCTTCCTATTCACTTCATTCTCTTTAATTTCTTTATTAATAACTTCACTAATAATTCGTTCATTCTTTCACTCCGTTATTGTTCATTCATTCTGTATTAACTGAATTAAAGTTACTGTTACGATTTAGTTTAATTTTATATTTATGGTGGTACAAAGTGTTGTAGATTAAATTAATATATTTATGGTTTGCTTTGATGCGGTTATTCTATATTCAATATACTTATATTTTATATTTAGTTATTTGTGCCGCGTTATCACTGTTTATCACTATTTATTTTATTTTACTGTCGTTTCCTTGGTTGTCGCCTGTTATATCCTTGGATATTCTGATTCTTCTTTGATATTCTTTAATTCAATTAATTCATGATGTCTATCTCTGGTATTGTTATTTTATAGTTCTGTCGTAATAGGGTGACAGTGTGCTTTTCTGTGGGAATTAATATGCATGTTATTAAGTTGTGCTATTCCTGTTTATTTTATGGTGCGTTGTTACAATTATTGTAATTATTATCTTACCTTGCTTGTTTCCTTTTTCTGAGTTGACTATCAGGCTTTTTAGTAGGTAATCTTGTTCTTGTTCCCATTCTTAACGAGT
This sequence comes from Osmia bicornis bicornis, assembly GCF_907164935.1. Taxonomy (NCBI): domain Eukaryota; kingdom Metazoa; phylum Arthropoda; class Insecta; order Hymenoptera; family Megachilidae; genus Osmia; species Osmia bicornis. The sequence continues at coordinate 269,108 of NW_025791318.1, forward strand.
CTTCTTACACTGTTCTTGCTTCCTGTTGACAATCCTTGTTTTGACACATTAGGGGTTAGGGTTAAGGTTATATCTCTGTATATATTCTGTCACCCGACATCTTGAAGGTGTCTATTTTATGGTTTATATTATCTGTGGTTATATTATTTTGAAATTCATTTCATTGTATCTATACTATACCTTCACGGTATTTCATTCTTTCTTTCTTTATTTTAAATTCTTTATTCTTATTTTCTTAATTCCTCAATTCTCCTCTATTATTTAATCACCTTAATCGCGTTTAATTATGTTATTCCGTTTATTATTATTGATTATTATTTACTATTATTGACTATTATTTACTGTTTATTATTCACTATTGTATTCATCTGTCAGCTGTTACTTTACTTTACTTTACTTTATTTTTAGTTTTTAGCTTTTAGCTTTTAGCTTTTAGCTTTTAGCGTTTGCCTTTAGCTTTCAGCTGTTATTTACTTATTGTTTATGGGATGTTCTAATCATGGGCTTCATGGGCCCCGTGGGCTCATGGGTTATTATCCATCATTCACTGTAGTTAGATAGATGGATTGTCGCATTTACATTCAAAGCATGCTTATCATGAGTGAGTGAGCATTTGAGTGTTTGTGTGTGAGTGTAAAGCATGTATGGGACATGTCATCGAGGGTTGCAGCGTACGAAGAGGTGGCGCGGTCACGCCGGGAAGGCGCGATCCTGGAGGATGCCCCGGTGCCGATCGTTGCTGAAGAAAAACGGCCTGTCCTCGTGGCAGGTCAGGTGGGCGTGATGACATCTAGGAAAAGCCACATCATCAATATCAACCCACCAGGAGGACGAAGAGGGGCACGGTCAACTGTGGAGATACGATGTCCCTGTCCTGGCCGTGCTGAAGTACAACCCCTGTCCTGGCAATGCTAGGCAGGCGAAGAGTGGCGCGGTCACGCCGGGAAGGCGCGATCCTGGAGGATGCCCCGGTGCCGGCCGTTGCTGAAGAAAAATTCCTGCGTGTATTTCTCAGGTTTAAAATGTCCTTACCGCTAGATCGGAGGTGCAACGGCGTGGATCCGCAGATGCCCCATGTTACATGGCGTTTTTGCGGGAGGACGGAATAATGCGAAATGCATTGAATTGCCAAAGCGCCGTTGTGGCTACGTTGGTAACCTGTTAGATATCCCAAAGGATGAATAGGTACTGGCGGCCCACACAGGGGAGAGGTTTTAGTGGGTAGTATATCCAGCCGCAGGACTGTCCCCTCTGGACTACCTGCTCAAGGTCGTCCCTTCTGGGCTGTGACCTACTCTTGGGCTAAACCCCACCCTTCGGGGTCGGGTTGCCAGGTTGCCCCCTTCTGGGGTTGCCTCTTTGGGTTTGCCTCCACCAAACGGGCGCCAGGCTGCCCCCTCAGGGCGGGTATGAGTCCCACACTGCCCGGGCCCTCACCAGCCGAATAGAGTGAATGAGGGAACAACCCGCGCGTGCGCAAATGCATTTCCTCTCTTATAAATAAAAAAAAAAATAAAAAAAAAAAAAAAAAAAAAAAAAAGGGTTAGGTTAGGGTTAGGTTAGGTTAGGTTAGGGTTAGGTTAGGTTAGGGTTAGGTTAGGTTAGGGTTAGGTTAGGTTAGGTTAGGTTAGGTTAGGTTAGGTTAGGTTAGGTTAGGTTAGGTTAGGTTAGGTTAGGTTAGGTTAGGTTAGGTTAGGTTAGGTTAGGTTAGGGTTAGGTTAGGTTAGGTTAGGTTAGGTTAGGTTAGGTTAGGTTGGATTCCCGCTCGACGCGTCGAGGAGAGCGGACGTGTTTCGTGGTCGCTCCGCGGTCAGATTTGCAACGCGGTGGATAGTTGCTTAGATATTCGCGTTTTTTGCTAGAATCATTTTATTATATGTTCGGGAGTGCTAATGTGTCGTTTTTCAGTTAAATAGTGTATTAATTAATTAATAATCATCGAAAACGTGGTGTGCGTGTTACACGGCAGTTTGACGTCGTATTTCCGTTGTTCGGGGCGTTAATTATAAACATTTGACATTATTTAAGAACAATTCTCGTTTATTAAGAACGTTTCGTGGTGTGATTCCGTGTTTTTTGAGTGATTTTATGATTAATTTGTGATTAACTTGGTTAATGAAAGCATGCAGGAACTGACAGGTTCGCAAGATGGCCGCCGTAGTTGAAGAAAGACAGACGGCTGCACGCGCGGCCAGGGCCTTGGGTAGAAGAGGACAGACGATGAGAAACTAGGTCAACGGTTTGGTGACGTATTACTTTAATCTTTAATCTTTTATTGCGTTTTTATTCATTTGTTTAACGTTTATTGCGATGATTTATTAAGTGATTTATGTGAAAGTGCGTCGATATTTTTCGATATTTTTTGGTATTTTTCGATATTTTGTTATTATTAGTATTATTTATATTGATCCATTTATTATTACTATTTGGTTGCATGTGTTTGACTGGCACGTTACCCCGCTGTATTATTTAATTATTTTCGTTTATTAATACATTCGATTGTTCGATTTTTCGATTAATCGATTATATTATCTTGTTTTTCGGTGATTGTTCGAGGCATAGCCTTTCCATTTATTCTATCTGTCATTTTAACGTGTTTATTCTACGTATATTTTATTTTATTTTATTTTATTTCTATTTTCATTTATTTTCATGTTCGATTTATTATTTTATTATTCTATTGTTTATGGTGTATATCTTCTTCACCGTTCGCCGTCCATTATACAGTTATATTTCATTCCGTTTTGTATTTTTGTGTTATTCTGTGTTATTTGTTCATTTACTTATTTATTTATTTATTTGTTAGTTATTTATTTATTTATTTATTAAATACGGTGGGGTGATGTGCATTGATGATTTGTGCAACTCGCGTAATATTGATTATTGTTTATTTTATTCTGTATCATTGACGTCTCTTTCTTTATTTATTATTTATTTAATCGCAACGATATAATTATATAATATATAATGTGCTTAATAAATCTGCGCAATCTACATCTTGTTCCGTTATTTCATTGTTCAATTCATTTATCGTTCCACTGTTATTGCATTTGCCGGTGTTGTTCTTTTATTTTGTTTTGTGAATCTTACCGGTTAATTATCGGTTATCAATGGTTTATGTCAGTGTATAATGTGTGTTCATGGTTTACTTGGCTTGCATTGCTGTTTCGTTGATTAGTTCAAGTTCATTTTCATTATCATTTCATTTTCTTTTATTTTCATTTTCATTTTCTTTTATTTTCATTTCATTTTATATTTGGACGAAGCAGCAGTGTAATATGCTTAAATGAATGAATTGAACAATCCGGGTTTTGTTATTAACTATTAACTATTAACTGTTTTTCTTTTAGTTTCAGTTTCAGTTTCAGTTTCGGTTTCGGTTTTGTTTTAGTTTTATTTCAGTATCAGTATGATTGTTTTAAAGTGTTGCGTGATGAGTGATTGATTGTGATTGTTTTGTGCTCTTGGCGTAGTCTGTTTTGTGTAGTTTATTGTTAGGTGGTGGGTGTTCATTCACATTCACTTTCCTTTCCTTTCCTTTACTTACAATTTTATCACATTCATGTTTTCATGTTTTCATGTTTTCATGTTTGCATGTTTTCATGCTTTCATGCTTGTTCATTTCTTTTATTCACGCCTTCTTACCTTCTTTATTCCTCTTAATCTTTCAGCTCCTTAACCGTCTCATTCATTCATTCATTGTTCATTCTCTCATTAATTCTGCTCAGTTCTGGTCAATTAAAGTTAATGAATATGATTTATTTATCTTGCTTTAATTCGCTTTCTGTGATGACAAATGGTTCTGTCTATTCAAATGCTTTGATTGTGCGTGATTTTATTATAATCTTGTTATTTAAGTATCCTTATTTATTTACTTATTCGCTTATTATTTATACAGTCTATATACTGGTGTAGTGCTTATTGAACTACGTACTTTATAATTTATCTGGCTTAATTGTCGCTTTAATTACTTTATTTTGAAACGTCATTTAATAATTAGGTCTATTCGCATTTGCATTGACATGAGCATTTGTCATTCACCATTTATCATTTATAATTTATAATTTAACTTATAATGTACCTTGCTGAGGAAATAGGGTGTTGTAGTTAATAAATTCTATGGTTATATATTATTGAATTCATTTCTTGTATTTCGTATCCTATTTAGTATATTCCATTTTGTTTTACATTATATTATGTGATTACATTATTTATATTATGTTGGTTACTGCCTTCATTTTGTACTTTATGACTTATGACTGAATAACTATTGCCTTACTTAGCTCATTTAGTATCTTTAATTGACTACTTCATTGTTTAGTTGTTCATTCTTTTATTCTACTCTGTCAATGTTCATTTATTCTGAAATGAATTGAATTAAAGTAATTGTTATGACTTAGTTTATTTATTTAACTCATGATGGTACAAAGTTCTGTAGTTCTGTAGATTGTATTAATATATTTATGATTTATTTCCATATGGTTATTCTTTATTCTATATTCTATAATTTAATATACTTATACTTATATATATTAATTTATCTGTGCCACATTATCACTGTTATTGCTATTTACTTATTTCATTATCGCTTCTTGATTTGGTTTTGATTGGTTGATTGGTTTTTGATTTGCCTGTGCATTCTTGATATTCATTGGACATTTTGATGTTCTTGATATTCTTTAATTCAATTTATCCATGATGTCTCTCTCTGGTCATAATGTTGCTCTTCCATGACGATGGGCTGTTTCTGTAAATGCAATTAATTTAATATTCATGTCACAAGTATGGGTTATTTCTGTTGTTTATAGTATGTTGCAACTACCTTACCTTGTTTCCTTTCTTTCTCCTTTTCTTTTCCTTTTCAGTTGCAATTCAGCTCTCTTATTTGTTATTTCGTTTAACTAGTCCTTGCATGCTGGTTTTGATACTGCTTTGACACATTGGGGTTGTGATTCTGTAAATAATTGTCTTTGTCATGCGTTATCACATCACTGATTTTACTTTTAATGGTTTTCTACTTTACCTTACTTGTACTTGCTGGTATTCTGCTGTTTCTCTCTTCCTTCCTTGATCCATTCATCCATTCATCCACTCTGATCAGCTGAAGTTGGTGATTTGATTTGACTTGATTTATCTTTATCTTACTTTATCTTAATTTATTTTAATTTATCTTAATTTTGTTATTTTTCTGTGATGCTGAATGGTTTTGTCTATTCAAGTGCTTTGAAGGTGCATGGTTTCTGTTTAATTCACCATTTTAAATGTTAGTTTTTAATACTCTACTTGTTGAGTTATTTATTTATCTCTACGCTATACAGTAGCACAGCGTTAATTGAACTACGCAGTCTACATTTGATTTGATTTATTTGCTATTTACCCACTTTTTTGAAATGTCATGCAATAATCGGTTCTATTTGCATTTGCATTGACATGACCATTTATCATTCACCAAATACCGCTCACAATTTAACTTATAATTTACTTGTGTAAAGGAATAGAGTATTTCATTAATAATCTTCACAGTTATATTTTAGTGAGCCCACTTCTTGAATTTTGTATTCTATTTCATTATATTTCATTTGTTTTATGTTATATGACGTCACATTGCATTGTATCACACTGCGTTACTTTATTATTTATGGTGGTCACGGCTTTCACTTTATCCTTAACGCTTTCCTATTTACTACATTATTTAATTTCTTGAATTAATAACTTCACTGATCAGTGGTTCATTCATTCATTCTTTCATTCTCTCATTTGTTCTTCTTCTGAATTAAATTGAATTGAAGCTATTGTTATGATTTAGTCTAATTGTATGTTCATGGTGGTACAAAGTTTTGTAGATTATATTAACATATTTATGGTTTACTTTTATGCGGTTATTCTATATTTAATATACTTATATTTTATATTTTAATTTATTTGTGTCACGCTATCACTGTCTATCACTATTTTATTTATTTCACTGTCGCCTTCTTGATTTGTCGCCTGTTATATATCCTTGGATATTTTGATTCTTTTTGGTTATTCTTTAATTCAATTAATTCATGATGTCCCTGTCTGGTATTGGTATTGTGTAGTTCTTTCATAACAGGGTGAAAGTGTGCTTTTCTGTGGGAATTAATATGCATGTTATTAAGTTGTGCTATTCCTGTTTATTTTATGGTGCGTTATTACAATTATTATCTTACCTTGCCTGTTTCCTTTTCTGAGTTGACTATCAGGCTTCCTTAATTGGTAATCTTGTTCTTGTTCGTTTTCTTAATGAGTCTTCTTACACTGTTCTGGTTTCTTGCTGACATTCCTTGTTTGACACATTAGGGTTAGGGCTAAGGTTATATTTCTGTAAATTCTGTCACCCGACATCTTTGAAAGTGTCTATTCTATGGTTTATGTTATCTATGGTTATCTATGGTTATACTATCTATGGTTATATTATTTTGAAATTTTGAAATTTTGAAATTCACTCCACTGTATCTTTACTTTATCTTATTCTCTTATTCTGTTTTATATCACATATATTGTGCTGATTATTTTGCTTACACATTATACCTTATACCTTATACTATACTTTACAGATTGCACTTTACATTCCACATTTTCTCTTTTTCTTAATTTCTTAATTTGTAATTTATAATTTCATAATCTCTTCAATTGATGGCTCGTATTTAATATTGTTAATTGTTTATTTATTCATTTTACTTGATTGATCAAGGCCAGTAGATTGATTATTGTTTTTTTCTTTTATGATGAATGGTTTTTCTGTGCAAGTGTCTATTTAATTTATCTACAATTGACGGATAATGGTTTGACTGTTAAATATCAGGCTTACTTGTTCGATTATACAATGATGTGGTGCTTAATTAGATACGTGCTTTATATTTGATTTGATTTTGATTTTGATTTTGTTGTTTTATTTATTCTTGATACCTCATATGGCGATCAGTTTCTACTTTCTATTTCTAGTTTCTATTTTAACTACGCAGTTAATGTTTGATTTGTTTATCGCTTTAGTTATTTATCTTAATACCTCATTCAATAATCGGTCCTTCTTACATTTGCACTGATATGATCATTTATCATTTATTATTTACAATTTGACTTATGGTCTGCTTTGACGGGGAAGTGGGTAATTGGGATGATAATCTTTACGGTTATGGTATACGTTCAGTTCAATTTCGGTATTTTGTATTCTATTATATTACATTACATTTCATATTCCTTACATTATATCTCTATTCTTTACATTATATCTCTTTTACCTTATATTAATTTTCTTCACACTACATTACACTGCATTACATTACATTGCATTGCACTGCTTTACATCACGTTACATTACATTATACTGTTTTGCGTCACATTACATTATTTTACATTGTGTTGTTGGATTACGGCCTTCAATTTATAATTTATGTCTTATTATTTACCTCACTCTTCTTTAATATCTTTAATTAACTACTTTACTGTTTTGTCGCTCATTCTTCCATTCTCTCATTTGTTCTTCATTCTGAATTAAATTGAATTGAAGTTATTGTTATTGTTATGATTTAGTTTTAATTATAGGTTCATGGTGGTACAAAGTTTGTAGATTATATTAACATATTTATGTTTACTTTTATGCGGTTATTCTATATTTAATACATTTAATACATATATATTTTATATTTTAATTTAATTGTGTCACGTTATCACTGACTACCACTATTTTATTTCATTTCCTGTCGCCTTCTTGATTTGTCGCCTGTTATATATCCTTGGATATTTTGATTCTTCTTCGATATTCTTTAATTCAATTAATTCATGATGTCTCTCCCTGGCATTGGTATTGCGTAGCCCTTTCACAAAAGGGTGACAGTGCCTTTCTGTAGGAATTAATGTGCATGTTATTCAGTTGTGCTTTTCATGTTTATTGTGCGTTGCCACAATCTTTATTTACCTTGCTTGTTTCCTGTCCTTGAGTTGGCAATCAGGGTTCCTTAATTGGTAATTTGTTCTTCTTATCCCTAACGAGTCTTCTTACACTGTTCTTGCTTCCTGTTGACATCCTTGTTTTGACACATTAGGGGTTAGGGTTAAGGTTATATCTCTGTAAATTCTGTCACCTGACATCTTTGAAGGTGGCTGTTCTATGGTTTATATTATCTATGGTTATATTATTTCGAAATTAACTTCACTGTAACTTCACGGTATCTTATTCTTTATTTTGTTTATATTACGGTTTATAATACAGTATACTGTGCTGGTTATTCTGCTTACGCATTTCACTTTACAGTCTGCACCCTACATTTTCTCTATTTTCTTGATTTCTTTTGATTTAATTTATTTTATTTTATTTTATTTTATTTATTCCGTAAATTAGTATTAGTTAATACTATTTAGTTGTGTGCTTGTTGGTTGTATGAGATTTACTTGATTACATGCGTTGTTACATGCGTTGTTTGATTTTATTTTATTCTGATTTATTTTGATTCTGATTTTCATCTTGATTTATTTATTTGGTTAAGTGTCTTATGTTATTTGTTTGTTTATTCTAGTTTATTTATTTATTCGGCCTTTCTTTCCTTGGCGGTTGTTTTCCTTATTTTCGGTATTTTGCACAATTTGTTTTCTGCGTCGCGATAATGTGCTTGCGCAATGTGCCTGCACTCCGCGCAATCTGCGGGTTTATATGGGTTACTTCTTCCATAATTGTTATTAATCTGGCTTAATCTAGCTTTATGGTAGGTTCACTTTCTTTATAATTTATATTCAAATTATGTTTATATTTATATTCATATCGATATTTATATTTATATTTATTTTAGTTCATAAATGATTTACATAATAAATAATAATCGCAGCTTGACTCAGTTAATGGGCTAATGGATTTATTTTGACCTCGGCCCGTCTTGAAATTCAACTTGTTGCCTTTTGTCTGAGTATAATTACCTATATCTTTCGCGAATAAGCGTCGTATATCAGACTTATTTTTTGATGGTAAGCTTGATGATAAGCATGATTCCTAGGATTGTGCGGCTGCATGATGGAAAGGTCTATAGTCGGTAACTGTCTAGCGGATAACTGGCGCGTGGTAGGTAACCACTGTGCGACTGATAATTTGTGTGCCGACAATCGTTACGGAGTGAACGGCCGAGTATCATATGGTAGATGGTATATCTGCGGATGGTAACATCTTTGGTGCTGCGGTAGTTGCCGACTAGGGATAGCTTTGCGGCTTATCTTCGAGCAGTATTGCGAGCTTTGCTTTACTTACGATGCGTTTTGCTAACATTACCTCTCATATGTACTTTACTTCCGGTTTCATTGTGGTGATTTATTGAAAGTTTGTGAAGCATTTTCGCTTTTCGCTTTTGAATATTTATATACTCTGTAATTAATTGTTAATTGATTAATTTGATGGTTTGACGGTTAATTTGATGATGGCTGATGGTTATTGTGGTATGAACTGGGGAATTTTATAAACGTTTGGTATCTATATTTTTTAGGTTTATGGTTACGTTCTTTACTTTTACTTTCCCCGGTTTCCTATCTTAGTTGACATGATAATGGTCATCGGTCATCTGTGATGTGATGTGGTACGAAGTGATAAGGGATAAGTTTCAATTAAGCTAAATCAATTGAACTTTCTAATTTGAACGTGCGGACGTGATTGCCGTGACAGTGCGTGTTTCAGTATGCTACATTGAGACGCGTTGCAGTGTATTTGTTAAGTGGTACTATTATTTGCTTGGTTTTATGCATTATATTATATATATATTATATACAATTACTATATTATTATATTATATTATTATATCATGTTCATATTTGTATTTGTATTTTATCATATTTATATCCTTATATTTTATATTTTATTTTATTTTTATGGTTAGGTTAATATTTATGCTTACTACATTCAATCTTCAATCTTCAATCTTCAATCTACAATACACGTTTAGGTTACAATCAATTTATGATCAATTTAGATATTGAATGTATTATATACTATATTATATTATTATCCCAGACCTTGGATTGCATCCGGTTATTTGAGTTGTATTAGTGTATTAAGCCATACTTAGTTAGCACTATGCGCTAGATTGTATTGTAGTGTATTATATTATTATTATTATATAATTAACTTCTTATCTTATATTATATTATTATAATTGAGTAAATAAGTGTACAGGGTGACTAACAGTGGCATATGGCATAATGTATTGAATTGCATTGAATTAAATGACGTGATTCTGATTATTAATATGTGCTTGTTTATTCACCGTACCTGCTGTGATTATATATTCTATATTCTATATGCTCTATATTCTTTATTTCTTGCTTTATTTATATTCCTTTTGGGTCATTCTGACATGCTTCAGGAACTTCTCTCTCCAACTATATGTTCAGGATTCGTGTTTGTAATATCGCTCACTGCTCATTTGTAGCCTTTCGTACCCCTTCAGGACAATGTTCTGCATGTTATGGCTAACGTAATTCCAGTACAGCTGTGACGGATGATGGATTTGTGAGATTTGAATATTTATAGTACTTTATGCAATCTTTTGTACATTATCCTATCTTAATTGCAATTCTAATTTTGATTCTGATTTGGAAAGTGTTAGTTTAGTATTAGTTGATATGGTGGGTGCTCAGAGAGGCATACGCTGCAGTAGTCTTTCTTTCTTGCATGATACAATGTCTTTATTGTTTTCTATACATATGTACACATATGCATCACGGTTCCTCAAATTCTCTGAAATTACTGATTTTCTGGACCGTGGATCTCATTTGAACTTCCTATAACAATGTCTGGGTTGGTTTTGGTACTCATATGTTTTCCATATGTTTCTCTATTAATCGGGAATAAAAGGGGTCTTAATGGAATTGTATTATTTAAATTGACTATAATATGAGGAGTTTAATTAGCTATCTACATTAGTATACTTTATTAAATTGTTAAATTAATTACATTTGGCATGTTTGCTACATATATAAATACATACGTTCACAATAAATTTTGATCTATTTTCTTCATATCAGAGATTAGTTTTCTTCTACTTCCATATTTGGGTTAGTAACATTACAGTAGTATGTGATGTTTATTATTTGATTAGTTCTGTTCAACACGCGCTGTATTACACTGATTTACATTGATTTACTTTATCTGTATCAGTATTAACTTAAATTTAATATCATACTTATCGGAGCGGTATGATAATTCAGTAACAATATACGCAATTTATAACTATTTACATTGATTTGATCTGCTCCATGTTTTAGGCTGATATACGTCTCATGTTGCTTCTCATATTATGACAGATGGGTATTTTCTTCTCCGATTTTCTTCTCCTATTAATTGCTACGTTTTGCCTCCACTTTATTGGCTGGCGTAAAGGTTTCCTGCAAACAGATTAATATTATTGTTCACGGTTTAATATTAACATCTCACTTTCTGATGGTAATAGTCTATCTCTTCCTATTATGTTCACCATCATTCATGTTATAGGATATATATGCTATTGCCTTTATTTATTGATGATTTGCTAAAGATAATTAATAATGTAATAATTTAATTATTGTTCATTGCCTGCATGTGATGATTTGATTGTTTCTTCACCATCTTTGCTTGTTAATCAAGTTTGAGGTCACGGTTGTGGGTAACGTTCCTGCAAGCAGACTTAAGTAGTTTCAATGGTCCCGAACAGTAATTTCAACTGTTAGTGTTACATTATGCTCACCATCTATTTCTTCTTTCTTCTTTCTGCTTTTATTTTTAGCCGATCTTCCCCTTTTGAAGATGGTGCTTTTCCCATTAATTGACAGGATAGGAATATATTATGTATTGTATACGATTGGCGTTAGCACCATTAATGGGCCTGCTCAAGTTTTATGTAGCTCGTCTTCTAAGCACATTTGTTCATTGCAGGGTTGTTGGTCACACGTAGCACAGTCTGATCACAATCTTGATGGACTTTAATTTATACTATCTTGGTTGTCTTGGGTAGCTGGGCCTCGCAGGAGGGATTCCCAGCTTCGCTGGCTCGAGCACTTCATATGAGCTCTCAGTTCAATTCTTATTATCTTATTATCTGTAATTCATCTTGATAATTGTAATAGATGATTATAAGGAATTCCTCACGCATGCATTCATTCATTACATACATACATTTACTCATTATGCTACTTGACGTACCCTTTCTTTCTTCATGGTGATCTTGTCTCTTCAATGTGGTGATGCGTGTGTCTACTCTGCATCAGAATCTGTTGTTTCTGGTTATGTTTTATTGCCCTTTACTGCTGACAATAATTATCAGCGTTTGTGTTTACCTCATCTCTTATGACTGGTATTTGCTATCTGTTGTCTATAATCTTTTCTTTACTTACATTCTTTACATTCTTGGTTTACATTCATTTTCATTTTAATTTCTAGTTCATCTTGAACTTATTTTAAACTACCTAATTGTATTGTGTGTTGGTACTAAATGTTAAATACTCTTTACTGTTTACTATTCATTTCATTTCCTGCTGATTGGTTACTTGGCCGTATGTTTGACGTTTCAGCTTTTTGGTGGTTTTGTTGGTTATATGCTTGGCTTGCCTTTTATGCCGAGTTCACATGTGCTCGCTTGCTTACTCTAGTACTATGCATCTTATGTTCCGTTCACATGTTCTCATGTTCTTAAATGTGTTCTCAAATGTTCTCATGTGTATATATGTATATATGTATATATGTATATATGTATATATGTATATATGTTTATATTTATATTTATTTATTTATTTATTACTTGCTTACTTGTTTGTTTATTACTGATTATTACTGTTTACTGTTACTGTTTCTTTCTTTCCTTATTTTAACGGTTTCTTATCTGTTCTTTTTTACTTTTCATTAATTGCATTGTTGCACTGGATGCATATATATGTTGATTCCTTGTTGTATTTTGTGAATCTGTTATTTAGTTATGTTTAATAATCATCATGTTCAATTATGCTTGCATTCATCTGTCATCTTCATGGTCCGTCTATGGGTCCACCTATCCATGGGCTTCATGGGCTCATGGATTATTATTCATTATTCATCATTTATCATTTATTATTTATTATTTATTATTATTTTGTTGCTTTATGCTCATGCTTATCATGAGCGTGTGAGTGTTTAAGCGTTTGTGCACGTGAGTGTAAAGTGTGTATGGGACAAGTCATCGAGGATTGCAGCCTACGAAGATTTGGCACGGCCAACTGGGAAGTGGATGTCCCAGTTCCTGGCCGTGTTGAAGAGCAAGCCCTGTTAAGCAGGTGAACACATGGCGCGATCACCCGTTGAGCAGGAGCTCCGGTTCCTGGTCGTGGCCGAAGAGAAAGCTCCTGACCTCGCTTTGCAGGCTGGTGAAGACATGGCGCGATCACCCGTTGAGCAGGAGCTCCGGTTCCTGGTCGTGGCCGAAGAGAAAGCTATCCTGACCTCGCTACGGCAGGCTGGTGAAGAGAAGGCACAGTCAGTGCGGGTTGGTGTGATCCCTGAGGATATCCCCCCGTTGCTGACCGTTGCCGATGGCGCGATCACCCGTCGAGCGGACGTGCTCCGGTTCCTGGTCGGGTCGAAGAGCAAGCCCTGACCTCGCATTTGCAGGCTGGTGAATGGATGGCGCGACCACCCGTCGAGTTGCGTATCCTCCGGTTCCTGGTCGTGGCCGAAGAGCAAGCCCTGACCTCGCATTCGCAGGCTGGTGAATGGATGGCGCGATCACCCGTCGAGTTGAGTGTATCCTCCGGTTCCTGGTCGTGGCCGAAGAGAAAGCTTCCTGACCTCGCTACGGCAGGCTGGTGAATGGATGGCGCGATCACCCGTCGAGTTGAGTGTATCCTCCGGTTCCTGGTCGTGGCCGAAGAGAAAGCTTTCCTGACCTCGCTACGGCAGGCTGGTGAAGAGAAGGCACAGTCAGTGCGGGTTGGTGTGATCCCTGAGGATATCCCCCCGTTGCTGACCGTTGCCGATGGCGCGATCACCCGTCGAGCGGACGTGCTCCGGTTCCTGGTCGGGTCGAAGAGCAAGCCCTGACCTCGCATTTGCAGGCTGGTGAATGGATGGCGCGACCACCCGTCGAGTTGGGTATCCTCCGGTTCCTGGTCGTGGCCGAAGAATAAGCTTCCTGACCTCGCTGCGGCAGGCTGGTGAATGGATGGCGCGATCACCCGTCGAGTTGAGTGTATCCTCCGGTTCCTGGTCGTGGCCGAAGAGAAAGCTATCCTGACCTCGCTACGGCAGGCTGGTGAAGAGAAGGCACAGTCAGTGCGGGTTGGTGTGATCCTTGAGGATATCCCCCCGTTGCTGACCGTTGCTGATGGCGCGATCACCCGTCGAGCGGACGTGCTCCGGTTCCTGGTCGGGTCGAAGAACAAGCCCTGACCTCGCATTTGCAGGCTGGTGAATGGATGGCGCGACCACCCGTCGAGTTGAGTGTATCCTCCGGTTCCTGGTCGTGGCCGAAGAAAAATCCTGTGCTTTATCGTACAGGTTGAAAATATCCTACCGCTTGATCGGAGGTGTAACGGCGTGGATCCTCAATCCCTTATAGCTTGATTGTGCGCATGGCGGATTGAGGGTGGACGAAAGCGTCGATGTAAGCTAGGGAGCCGAAGCGCCGTTGCGGCTATCGTTGGTTCATGTTATATATCCCCAAAGGATGAAACGGTTCTGGCGGCCTACGTTAGGGGAGAGGTTTTTAGTGGGTAGTGTATCAGGCCGCGGATGCCCCTTCTGGGCGCCGCTAGGTCGCCCCTTCTGGGCTGTGACCTTATTTTCGAGCCCACCCTTTAGGGTAGGGCTGTCAGGTTGCCCCTTCTGGGTTGCCTCTTTGGGTTTGCCCTCACCAATGGGCGCCAGGCCCCCCTTCAGGGGATACGAGTCCCACACTGCCCGGGCCCTCACCAGCCGAATAGAGTGAATGGGGGACAACCCGCGCGTGCATAAAGGCATTTTCCTCTTCTAAAAATAAAAAAAAAAAAAAAAAAAAAAAAAAAAAAAAAAAAAAGGTTAGGTTAGGTTAGGTTAGGTTAGGGTTGAGTTCGGTGCGGGACGTCTTAGGAGTCGGACGTGTGGTGGAGTCGCTCCCGTAAGACAAGTCAGGAAAATGAGTTATAAAGTGAAAAAATGCAACTAATTACGTGTTTTTGGTGTATATTTTATTTTATTTTATTTTATTAAATAAATAACCACAGTGTGGACAAGGAAAAGGCCGGAAATAACGTGTTATCCCTCCAACAGAGAGAATTTTTTCCAGAAAGGCTAAAACAAACGAAGCACAGAAATTATGATGACACGTTCCAGAAGCAAGTGAGAAGAAATAGAAATAGAAATGGAGATAACAAATAATAGGACGGAAAACAACGAAAGGAAGTTAAACACTGATGTGTGAAAACAAGAAACTCCGTAGAAAAATAAAAAAAGGAAACTGACAGGTGTAATGGCGTAGGCGGTTACGGCGGTTACGAACATGAACACAAAATCGAAGGTAGTTTAAAAATACATAAACGAAAAAGCCCCAACTGATGGAACTAAATAGTTCGACGAAGAACGAACGATGGGAAGTTAAACACTGACACGAATAGATAGGAAACACCGTCTAAAAATAAAAGATAGAATGGCAACTGAAATGGCGGAGGCGGATACGAACACGAACACGAAACCGAAGGCAGTTTGAAAAATATACACAAAAAAAAAAAAAAAAAAAAAAAAAACTGAAGCGATGAATTTAAACAGTATGGCGAAGATCAAACACTGACTCGGACTGACACAAAAATAGCTAATAAAACAAATAAAATGATGACAGTTGTAATGGCGAAGGTAAAACGAGCAAGAGGTCACAAGGAATGAAGACAACTTAAAAATGTACCAACAACGAATCCTGAGATGCACAATGTCTACCACACAACAACGGGCAAGTTATTCTATAAAACAAAACACAGAAGCCACAAAGGTAAGTCAAAAATACTATTAATTTAAAATATTAGACGGGATGAAACGCGAACGACTGACATAGGAAGGAACACGAGAAAGAAGGAAGTGGTGGCGCAAGTGTGCCCAGTAGACGCATAAAGGTTGCGCAGACGAAAGACAGGGAAGTAGCTAGACTCACGGATACTTGCCATAATAAGGAAAAATAAAAAAGCTAGACAGATTGTTTGTAATCTACTAGAGGCTATAAGAAATTAGAAGGGTGAATAATAACACTTAGAGGAAAATAACATAGTTAAATAGTAAGCATAAACATAAATAAATAGGAACTATGAGAAAGGAGGGCACCTCTAGTAACGGGGATATATACGGCAGTGAAAGGTCACGCATGCGCAGATAGTAGGATGAAGTATGCAGGATCGAAAAATAAGAGGATATGACGTAAGGATGGCAGCACTGCCGCAGTAAAATACAGTAGTGTGAGGAAATAATGGTTCCTATACTAGAATAAGTATATAGCGGTATCGATATAAAGGTACACTCGCAGGAACGGACTGAATGATAATAAATATAATTAAAGAAACTCACGGGAATTCAGGAGAAAAATAAAAGATATATAGAAATTTATTAGCTTGAAATATTAACCTTTACAACACCTATAATAAAGAAACGTATAATAGACACCAAAAGCACCAATATTCTGACATACATAATAACGATCCAGGCACCAAACTCTCCTTCTTTTAAGGGGTCCCAGCTTAAGGTGTGAGGTACCGTGCCGAGAAGCCCGTGGCTACAGGGACCAAAATCGTGTAGCCATGAACGGTCCCTCGGGGGTACCTGCCGCCCCCCCCGAGTAATCCAGGCTTACCTGCGCAAGGCGGCTCTGCGTAGGTGGACCCTAAATTCCGACCACTCTCGTGGGACCAAATATGAGTAATCAAAAAACAAACAAACAAAAAACACAAACTGGACTGGAAACCAAGGATACGAAAATAGGCAAGGATAAGGAAACGAATAGGAACATGGATCAATATATAACCGAGGAGACATACTGGATCAGCACGGAAAACGAATTAAGGAAAAAGCAAGTAGGTTCTAATGAGAAACCGAAATGGAACGAGAAAGGGCAAAGCGACCCAAGCCAAATATTCAGGCCAATGCGAACGCTTTCTAGAAGCCCAGTGCGTATAAGCCAGGATATAGCAATGACAGATGTAGATCTAACGGGTGACGAAGAAGAAAATGTCTTTATAGAAGAAGAAAATAGTAATAAAGGCCAGCCCGAAATAGAGAGAGAGAGCGAAGGAATAGGAGGGTCGAGACAAAAAAGTAAGTTGGGAGGAGTGGATACCACCCTTATGGGAATCGAGCAGATCCTAAGAATGCTTAAAGTACAGAACGACATAGTTCTAAATTACCTAGAAAGGGTTAAAAATGCAAACCCGACCGCATTAAAATCAAGCAGAGAAATGAGCAAAGATTTAAACAATGCAAGGGACCTTATTATGATTGCCGCACAAGTTTATAGAGAAGAAAAAGATAAGCAGGCAGAAAGGGAAAGAGTAGAAGATGACAAAACAAAATGGATCATGGAAAACATGAACAATATAAACAAACGTATAGAAAAACTGGGAGAAAGAGATGAAAAAATAAATAACATTCAAAAGAGAAAAAATATAACACCACCGGAGCTGGAATCAAGGACAAAAAAGACAAGGGTGCAAAATAAAGAAGGCAGGGCGCTACCAACTATTAAAAGGGTGGAGATAATCAGAAACGGCGAAGGGGCCTCTTCCGACTCGGAGTGGGAGACGATAAAAACAAAAAGAAGGAAAGAGGAGAATAAAGATAGAAGGAAGTCGACGAATACAGGGGATGAGGAAAAAAAATATAAACAAAGAACAATGACATCAGTTAAAAAAAACGAAGCAATCACAATCAGTGTAAACAAAGAAAGAACTTACGCTGACGTGACTAAAGAGTTAAGACAAGGGATGGGAGCAGATGTTAAAGGAGTCAAAAGAATTAGACAAACTAGGACAGGGGATATTCTAGTGGAATTCGAAAACCAGACGGACAGTACCGAGTTCCATGAAAAAGCGAAGGCGGTGATGGGTGACAGAGCAGCAATAAGGAGGCTCAAACCCAAAGCCACAATTGAAATACAGGACATAGACCCGGCAGTCGACAAACTGGAATTATTAGAGAGCATAGCTAGGGAAGGTAAAGTAAAGGTAGAAGATCTCATCTGTAAGAATCTTAGAAGAGCCTACATGGGAACCCAAGCGGCAATTGTGGAGGGTCCAGGTGAGCTGATGAGCAATATAAAAGATAATAAGGTGAAGATTGGGTGGGTATACTGTAGGGTCAGACAGTTACCCACAGTGATGCGTTGTTTTAAGTGCCATAACTTGGGCCACGTTGCAGCAAGGTGCGCGGTAGTGCCTGAAGGAACTACCATATGTAGGAGATGCGGCGGAAACGGACATACAATGTCAGAATGTAAGTCAGAAAAAGCGAGGTGCACAATTTGTGCAGCCAAAGGAGGAAAAGAGACAGAGCTCAACCATATAGCAGGCTCACTAAAATGTGCCCTATACAAAGAGGCAGTCGTGGGGAAAAGCAGAAAACAATAAAATTCAACGTCCAAATACTCCAAATAAATCTGAATAAATGTAGATTGGCGCAGGACTTGCTTGAGGAATCAGTAAATAGAATCAACCCAGACATTGTTATGATAACAGAGCAAAATAAAAGTAAAGATAACTGGTTCAATGACAAAAAGGGTGATGCGGCTATCTGGATAACAAGTAAAGGCATAGAAAAGGGAAATAAGATAAAAGTACTCAAACAAACAATAGGAATGATAGCAATAAGCTACAACGAAACACTAATAATAAGTAGCTACATATCACCAAATATAGATGAAGAAACGGTAGAAAATAGATTAGACGAAATTGCCGCTATAATAAGATCCAAGGAATGGCCCGGTATTGTGCTGGCCGGTGATCTAAATGCCAAGTCTCCACTATGGGGCAGCAGCGTATGGAACCCTAGAGGAAGAAATGTATTAGAATTCATGATGGGTGAAAACCTTTCATATATATTTACAGAAGGGGGAAATACATGCACTAGAGGAACGGGTTCAAAAATAGATATCCTAATAACGAGTGTAAGTCTAGTCAACAGGGTGAAAACCAGTATGGTACTTACCGAATTTACGGGATCAGACCATCAGTATTTATATCACGAAATCAATATCGGAAAACCTGAAACAAAAAACAATATTAATAAGGAGGGGAGAGAACTTATTCTAGATGAAAAGAAATATATACAAACCTTCCTAGAGAAGTACGGAAATAAGGAGAACATTGAACATAAAATTGGGGACAGCATAATTGATATAAAGAATACTTTACAAGAAATATGCGAAATAGGAAACTCCTGTATGAGTGAAAAAAAGAAAAACCTTAGGAAAAACCCGGTACATTGGTGGAAACCTGAGCTTGGGAATTTTAGGGAGAAATCCAAAAAAATGCGGAGAAAGGTAACAAGATTAAGAAGGAAAAAAGCAAAGGGGGAACTAGACATAGCAGAAAATGAATATAGGCAGGCCAAGAGGGAATTGAATAGGGAAGTCAGAAATGCGAAGAGGGAATCGTGGGATAAGTTACTGGAAACCGTAGATAGGGATGTCTGGGGCAAGCCGTACAAATCGGTGATGAAAAAAATTAGGAAGAGCACTCCCCCAATTAAATTAGACCTTGAGCAAACAAAAGAAGTAATTGGAGGACTGTTTATGCTAAATGATGTAGAGAAAACAGGGAGTGATAGTAGAAACGAGGCAGAAGGAAGGAATGAAAACGAAATAGGAATAGGTGAGGAAAAAAAGGAAGTAGAGGGGGAAGAAGAAATTACAGAAGGGGAAATAATGGCTGCCTGTAAAAAAATGGCGGTCAAAAAGGCAGCAGGTCCTGATGGGATAACAGCCAAAGCAGCAAAAGAGATAGGGATGGGGGCGACGCAATTCTGGAAAACCCTACTAAATAAATGCATGGATAGGGGATACTGGCCGGAGGAGTGGAAGACCACAAGACTGGTTCTCCTCCCCAAAGGTAAGTCAACAAATGAAGGGGGGGATATTAACAAAATAAGTCCTTCAGACTTTAGGCCGCTATGCATCGCGTCAAACATTACAAAAATATTCGAACAGATAGTAAAAAATAGATTACATAAAGCCATAAAAGGGAATGACCTGTCGCCACAGCAATATGGATTTAGGAAAGGACTTGGGACCGTCCACGCCATGGGGGAAGTTATGCAACACTGGGACAATGCGAAAAAAAAGGGCAGGCATTGTTTATTAATACTGCTAGACGTAAAAAATGCGTTCAATTCTTTGAAATGGAAGAGCATAGTAAGAGAAATGGAAAAAAGAAAGTTCCCCCAGAAAATAGTGGGGCTTATAAAATCCTACTTGAATAATAGATGGCTAATAATAAACACGAAAAACGGGAAAGAAAAAATACAAGTATTCGGAGGAGTCCCACAAGGGTCCATCATAGGTCCATTCATGTGGAATCTGGTTTATGATGGACTACTGAAGGTAAAATTACGAAAAGACGTGTACCTAGTGGCCTTCGCGGATGATATAGGGATAGTCATTATCGAAAAAAATTTAGAAATAATGAAAGAAATTGCAAATGAAACCATGAAGGACCTCATCAGGTGGTATGAAAGCGAAGGTTTGGAACTAGCGGCACACAAATCGGAATCTATATTGCTGACCGGAAGGAAAAACCCGGAAGGCATAGTAGTTAAAATAGGAGATAGCCAAATACCAGTCTGCAATAAGGCTAAATACTTGGGGGTCGTCTTTGAGTGTAACCAGGTATTTAAACAACACATAAAGGCAGCCACAGACAAGTCTAGCAAATATGCAGTACAACTGAGTATATTGATGAAAAACACTAAGGGAGCAGGGGATAAAGCTAGAATGCTGTACTACAATATAGTGAAATCTGTAGTAATGTATGGAGCCCCGATATGGGCGAGGGCCCTAAACTACAAACTGAATGTAAACTTACTGAGGGGCACTCAAAGACTACCCCTAAACCGACTGTGTAAGGCGTATAAAACAGTGTCTACGGAGGTGCTGTGTGTGGTTACAGGGCAGATACCTTGGGATATGGTAGCCCTGGAAACCGAGAGAATCTTCCGTAGAATGAGGAAATTTGAAGAAGAAGAAAAAATAGAACCCAAATCGCTAGAAATCAGAAATAAAACGATAAAAAAGATTAAAGAAGAGGAACGCGAAATCACGAAAGAACGGTGGCAAGAAGAATGGCAGAGAACCGAGAAAGGAAGGTGGACAAATAAAATAATACCAGACATTAACGAATGGAATAAGGGGAAAATCCCGACACTGAACTACCACCTGGTTCAAGTCCTTACCGGACACGGATGCTTCGGGAGCTACCTAAATAAAATCAAAAAAGAAGAAACACCTGAATGCTGGTTCTGTGAAAATCCGATGGACGACGTAGAACATACGCTATTTCAGTGCCCCAGATGGGAGACAGAAAGAGTAGATCTACAGAGAAGCATACAACCAGATAGATGGGATGTGGAAACCTTCACAGAACTACTAAAGAAGGAAAAAGCGAACGCGCTAATTAGGAAATTCTGCGAAGACTGCCTAAAAACAAAAGAGAAATGGGAGAAAGACTATAGAGAGGAAATTAGAAAACAGAAATTAAGACAAAACGGAAACAACGGGACAAAAAGAAAACAAAAACAATAATGGGAAGAGTAATAGAACAAAGAACAGAAATATTAAAAAAGAATAAGGTATAGAAGGGAAAACAGTGTTGCCTGACAGACGCCAGGGGTGGAGGGTACGGTTTTGTTCCGCTATGGAGGGGATGAATTTACCATGGGTATGGGTACAGACCGTGGTTTCCTCCTCTTGATGGCGGAGCAGAGTAGCGAAAAATAAACCTAAACGAAAAGAAAATGAATTAGTAATTATAATAAATAGGCAATTATTAAATCATAAAATATATATACAAAGCCGTGGTATGAGCAGGGAAAAATCCTGATAAAGTATTAAAAAACAGCGAAACGACTGACTTAACAGTCATAAAGACGTTTAGGAAATTATTCTGGATACTTAAACGGAATAAGTTAATTACGTAATTGTGATACATATCTAGTCATTTACTTATATATTTACTTACATGGCATTTTACACCATTATATCTAGTCATTTTATCTGTGTTGACCGTTTTGTTCTATTTATTTAGTTGTGTATGTATTTATATTTATATCTATCTAATTTATGTGTATTTATTTATTATCTATTTATTGTGTATTTATTTATTTATTATTTATTTATCTAGAAATATATATATATATACAGGGAAGGTGGAACAAAAGGCTTTTTTAAATATTGGACAATAGATATGTATGACAATGTGTAATATAGTACAAACCAATAAAGGACGCAGGCGTAAAATAAAATAACGCCTGGCGGCCTGAAGTTTGAAGGATATAGGAGGATAGAAGTAAATTAAAAGGTAACAAAGCAACTTTAGTAAAATGGAAGGAACAAAAAATGGAAGTATAGATGCTTACCCCTGGGGAGCAGAACCAGATGGTACATCCGAAGGCAAGGCGTAGAGTTAACACAGGATTCAGGTCGACCCATTACGGAGGGTTATGAACTGCAAAAATAGACTAGTCAATAAGGTTAAACCATAGCTATAAATAAAAATGTAATTAACATAGAGCAACCGAGAAAGCG
Source organism: Osmia bicornis bicornis (assembly GCF_907164935.1). NCBI lineage: Eukaryota > Metazoa > Arthropoda > Insecta > Hymenoptera > Megachilidae > Osmia > Osmia bicornis. Next base: position 291,853 of record NW_025791318.1, read on the forward strand.
ATACGTACCTACAGAGTACCAAGATTTAAGAGGGTACAGAGACTATTGTAACAGAAATAAAGCGGGTAAATCTTAATATAGAAAAATAAGTAGGCTTACCTCAAGGCGGAAACGATAGCTACAAGTTGCTGCGAAGACTGGGAAACTTTCCCACACATTAGCCGTAGCAGATTGAGGGAGAAAAGTGAAAACCAAGAGGGACTAACCTGAAAAGAGTAGAGTAAATTAATATAGACACCAAGGCGGATGAGGTAGGCTAATATTAGGTGGTAATAATTCCAAGACTGCGTCGATGTAGGTAGCATAGAACTAGAAAAGCAATAGATAAATTTGGAAAGAACAACAGAGAGAGCCGGCTGACAGATAAAGCACAAAGTAGGCAGGCTATACGCCATGACACTCTACCAAGCATAGAGTACAGGGTAGATAGATAGACATATGTAGTTAATAAATGGGACTGAGGTAATGAACCGATGAATAGGAATAAGAGATGGGTAAGTGTAACAAACGGAATAAAGGAACCAACATGGGTATATAATATGCACAAGAAGAATAAATAAATAAATCGATTCCACGTATATTGAATAAGCAAATTAAAATATACATTTTACATACAGAAGATGATGGACTTATTATATCTGTAAATGGAAGAGAATAGATATACGTGAGGTTAAGTGCTGTGAGGCAAAGAAATGACACCATAAGCGGTGAAAAAACAGAGGGAGACAACAAGGATGGGCTGAAGTAGTGCCGAAAGGCGGTTCCGGCCACATCCTGTCTCAAGGAAACAGGAAAGTCGGGGAGGGGGTTTTTAGTGGGTAGGCGACAGAAGTCGAGAGTCCCACACTACCAGGGGGGTCTTCTCCTCTCTCCTGGTGTGCCTAAATGCATTTTCCCCCTCCCCGCAAAAAAAAAAAAAAAAAAAAAAAAAAAAAGGTTAGGTTAGGTTAGGGTTAGGTTAGGTTAGGTTAGGTTAGGTTAGGTTAGGTTAGGTTAGGTTAGGTTAGGTTAGGTTAGGTTAGGTTAGGTTTAGGTTAGGTTAGGTTGGGTTAGGTTAGGTTAGGTTAGGTTAGGTTAGGTTGGGTTAGGTTAGGTTAGGGTTGGGTTGGTTAGGTTAGGTTAGGTTAGGTTGGTTAGGTTAGGTTAGGTTAGGTTGGGTTAGGTTAGGTTAGGTTAGGTTAGGTTAGGTTAGGTTAGGTTAGGTTAGGTTAGGTTAGGTTAGGTTAGGTTAGGTTAGGTTAGGTTAGGTTAGGTTAGGTTAGGTTAGGTTAGGTTAATAATGTAGTTAATTAATTAATAATCATCGAAAACGTGGTGTGCGTGTTACACGGCAGTTTGACGTCGTATTTCCGTTGTTCGGGGCGTTAATTATAAACATTTGACATTATTTAAGAACAATTCTTGTTTATTAAGAACGTTTCGTGGTGTGATTCCGTGTTTTTTGAGTGATTTTATGATTAATTTGTGATTAACTTTGTTAATGAAAGCATGCAGGAACTGACAGGTTCGCAAGATGGCCGCCGTAGTTGAAGAAAGACAGACGGCTGCACGCGCGGCCAGGCCTTGGGTAGAAGAGGACAGACGATGAGAAACTAGGTCAACGGTTTGGTGACGTATTACTTTAATCTTTAATCTTTTATTGCGTTTTTATTCATTTGTTTAACGTTTATTGCGATGATTTATTAAGTGATTTATGTGAAAGTGCGTCGATATTTTTCGATATTTTTCGATATTTTGTTATTATTAGTATTATTAATATTGATCCATTTATTATTACTATTTGGTTGCATGTGTTTGACTGGCACGTTACCCCGCTGTATTATTTAATTATTTTCGTTTATTAATACATTCGATTGTTCGATTTTTCGATTAATCGATTATATTATCTCGTTTATTCGGTGATTGTTCGAGGCATAGCCTTTCCATTTATTCTATCTGTCATTTTAACGTGTTTATTCTACGTATATTTTATTTTATTTTATTTTATTTCTATTTTCATTTATTTTCATGTTCGATTTATTATTTTATTATTCTATTGTTTATGGTGTATATCTTCCTTCACCGTTCGTCGTCCATTATACAGTTATATTTCATTCCGTTTTGTATTTTGTGTTATTCTGTGTTATTTGTTCATTTACTTATTTATTTATTTAGTTGTTAGTTATTTATTTATTTATTTATTAAATGCGGTGGGGTGATGTGCATTGATGATTTGTGCAACTCGCGTAATATTGATTATTGTTTATTTTATTCTGTATCATTGACGTCTCTTTATTTATTATTTATTTAATCGCAACGATATAATTATATAATATATAATGTGCTTAATAAATCTGCGCAATCTACATCTTGTTCCGTTATTTCATTGTTCAATTCATTTATCGTTCCACTGTTATTGCATTTGCCGGTGTTGTTCTTTTATTTTGTTTTGTGAATCTTACCGGTTAATTATCGGTTATCAATGGTTTATGTCAGTGTATAATGTGTGTTCATGGTTTACTTGGCTTGCATTGCTGTTTCGTTGATTAGTTCAAGTTCATTTTCATTATCATTTCATTTTCTTTTATTTTCATTTTCATTTTCTTTTATTTTCATTTCATTTTATATTTGGACGAAGCAGCAGTGTAATATGCTTAAATGAATGAATTGAACAATCCGGGTTTTGTTATTAACTATTAACTATTAACTGTTTTTCTTTTAGTTTCAGTTTCAGTTTCAGTTTCGGTTTCGGTTTTGTTTTAGTTTTATTTCAGTATCAGTATGATTGTTTTAAAGTGTTGCGTGATGAGTGATTGATTGTGATTGTTTTGTGCTCTTGGCGTAGTCTGTTTTGTGTAGTTTATTGTTAGGTGGTGGGTGTTCATTCACATTCACTTTCCTTTCCTTTCCTTACTTACAATTTTATCACATTCATGTTTTCATGTTTTCATGTTTTCATGTTTGCATGTTTTCATGCTTTCATGCTTGTTCATTTCTTTTATTCACACCTTCTTACCTTCTTTCCTCTTAATCTTTCAGCTCCTTAACGGTCTCATTCATTCATTCATTGTGCATTCTCTCATTAATTCTGCTCAGTTCTGGTCAATTAAAGTTAATGAATATGATTTATTTATCTTGCTTTAATTCGCTTTCTGTGATGACAAATGGTTCTGTCTATTCAAATGCTTTGATTGTGCGTGATTTATTATAATCTTGTTATTTAAGTATCCTTATTTATTTACTTATTCGCTTATTATTTATACAGTCTATATACTGGTGTAGTGCTTATTGAACTACGTACTTTATAATTTATCTGGCTTAATTGTCGCTTTAATTACTTTATTTTGAAACGTCATTTAATAATTAGGTCTATTCGCATTTGCATTGACATGAGCATTTGTCATTCACCATTTATCATTTATAATTTATAATTTAGCTTATAATGTACCTTGCTGAGGAAATAGGGTGTTGTAGTTAATAAATTCTATGGTTATATATTATTGAATTCATTTCTTGTATTTCGTATCCTATTTAGTATATTCCATTTTGTTTTACATTATATTATGTGATTACATTATTTATATTATGTTGGTTACTGCCTTCATTTTGTACTTTATGACTTATGACTGAATAACTATTGCCTTACTTAGCTCATTTAGTATCTTTAATTGACTACTTCATTGTTTAGTTGTTCATTCTTTTATTCTACTCTGTCAATGTTCATTTATTCTGAAATGAATTGAATTAAAGTAATTGTTATGACTTAGTTTATTTATTTAACTCATGATGGTACAAAGTTCTGTAGTTCTGTAGATTGTATTAATATATTTATGATTTATTTCCATATGGTTATTCTTTATTCTATATTTTATAATTTAATATACTTATATTTATATATATTAATTCATCTGTGCCACATTATCACTGTTATTGCTATTTACTTATTTCATTATCGCTTCTTGATTTGGTTTTGATTGGTTGATTGGTTTTGATTTGCCTGTGCATTCTTGATATTCATTGGACATTTTGATGTTCTTGATATTCTTTAATTCAATTTATCCACGATGTCTCTCTCTGGTCATAATGTTGCTCTTCCATGACGATGGGCTGTTTCTGTAAATGCAATTAATTTAATATTCATGTCACTAGTATGGGTTATTTCTGTTGTTTATAGTATGTTGCAACTACCTTACCTTGTTTCCTTTCTTTCTCCTTTTCTTTTCCTTTTCAGTTGCAATTCAGCTCTCTTATTTGTTATTTCCTTTAACTAGTCCTTGCATGCTGGCTTTGATACTGCTTTGACACATTGGGGTTGTGATTCTGTAAATAATTGTCTTTGTCATGCGTTATCACATCACTGATTTTACTTTTAATGGTTTTCTACTTTACCTTACTTGTACTTGCTGGTATTCTGCTGTTTCTCTCTTCCTTCCTTGATCCATTCATCCATTCATCCACTCTGATCAGCTGAAGTTGGTGATTTGATTTGACTTGATTTATCTTTATCTTAATTTATCTTAATTTATCTTAATTTTGTTATTTTTCTGTGATGCTGAATGGTTTTGTCTATTCAAGTGCTTTGAAGGTGCATGGTTTCTGTTTAATTCACCATTTTAAATGTTAGTTTTTAATACTCTACTTGTTGAGTTATTTATTTATCTCTACGCTATACAGTAGCACAGCGTTAATTGAACTACGCAGTCTACATTTGATTTGATTTAGTTGCTATTTACCCACTTTTTTGAAATGTCATGCAATAATCGGTTCTATTTGCATTTGCATTGACATGACCATTTATCATTGACCAAATACCGCTCACAATTTAACTTATAATTTACTTGTGTAAAGGAATAGAGTATTTCATTAATAATCTTCACAGTTATATTTTAGTGAGCCCACTTCTTGAATTTTGTATTCTATTTCATTATATTTCATTTGTTTTATGTTATATGACGTCACATTGCATTGTATCACACTGCGTTACTTTATTATTTACATTATGGTGGTCACGGCTTTCACTTTATCCTTAACGCTTTCCTATTTACTACATTATTTAATTTCTTGAATTAATAACTTCACTGATCAGTGGTTCATTCATTCATTCTTTCATTCTCTCATTTGTTCTTCTTCTGAATTAAATTGAATTGAAGCTATTGTTATGATTTAGTCTAATTGTATGTTCATGGTGGTACAAAGTTTTGTAGATTATATTAACATATTTATGGTTTACTTTTATGCGGTTATTCTATATTTAATATATTTAATATATTTAATATACTTATATTTTATATTTTAATTTATTTGTGTCACGCTATCACTGTCTATCACTATTTTATTTATTTCACTGTCGCCTTCTTGATTTGTCGCCTGTTATATATCCTTGGATATTTTGATTCTTTTTGGTTATTCTTTAATTCAATTAATTCATGATGTCCCTGTCTGGTATTGGTATTGTGTAGTTCTTTCATAACAGGGTGAAAGTGTGCTTTTCTGTGGGAATTAATATGCATGTTATTAAGTTGTGCTATTCCTGTTTATTTTATGATGCGTTATTACAATTATTATCTTACCTTGCCTGTTTCCTTTTCTGAGTTGACTATCAGGCTTCCTTAATTGGTAATCTTGTTCTTGTTCGTTTTCTTAATGAGTCTTCTTACACTGTTCTGGTTTCTTGCTGACATTCCTTGTTTGACACATTAGGGTTAGGGCTAAGGTTATATTTCTGTAAATTCTGTCACCCGACATCTTTGAAAGTGTCTATTCTATGGTTTATGTTATCTATGGTTATCTATGGTTATACTATCTATGGTTATATTATTTTGAAATTTTGAAATTTTGAAATTCACTCCACTGTATCTTTACTTTATCTTATTCTCTTATTCTGTTTTATATCACATATATTGTGCTGATTATTTTGCTTACACATTATACCTTATACTATACTTTACAGATTGCACTTTACATTCCACATTTTCTCTTTTTCTTAATTTCTTAATTTGTAATTTATAATTTCATAATCTCTTCAATTGATGGCTCGTATTTAATATTGTTAATTGTTTATTTATTCATTTTACTTGATTGATCAAGGCCAGTAGATTGATTATTGTTTTTTCTTTTATGATGAATGGTTTTTTCTGTGCAAGTGTCTATTTAATTTATCTACAATTGACGGATAATGGTTTGACTGTTAAATATCAGGCTTACTTGTTCGATTATACAATGATGTGGTGCTTAATTAGATACGTGCTTTATATTTGATTTTATTTTGATTTTGATTTTGTTGTTTTATTTATTCTTGATACCTCATATGGCGATCAGTTTCTACTTTCTATTTCTAGTTTCTATTTTAACTACGCAGTTAATGTTTGATTTGTTTATCGCTTTAGTTATTTATCTTAATACCTCATTCAATAATCGGTCCTTCTTACATTTGCACTGATATGATCATTTATCATTTATTATTTACAATTTGACTTATGGTCCTGCTTTGACGGGGAAGTGGGTAATTGGGATGATAATCTTTACGGTTATGGTATACGTTCAGTTCAATTTCGGTATTTTGTATTCTATTATATTACATTACATTTCATATTCCTTACATTATATCTCTATTCTTTACATTATATTTCTTTTACCTTATATTAATTTTCTTCACACTACATTACACTGCATTACATTACATTGCATTGCACTGCTTTACATCAGGTTACATTACATTATACTGTTTTGCGTCACATTACATTATTTTACATTGTGTTGTTGGATTACGGCCTTCAATTCATAATTTATGTCTTATTATTTACCTCACTCTTCTTTAATATCTTTAATTAACTACTTTACTGTTTTGTCGCTCATTCTTCCATTCTCTCATTTGTTCTTCATTCTGAATTAAATTGAATTGAAGTTATTGTTATTGTTATGATTTAGTTTTAATTATAGGTTCATGGTGGTACAAAGTTTGTAGATTATATTAACATATTTATGTTTACTTTTATGCGGTTATTCTATATTTAATACATTTAATACATATATATTTATATTTTAATTTAATTGTGTCACGTTATCACTGACTACCACTATTTTATTCCATTTCCTGTCGCCTTCTTGATTTGTCGCCTGTTATATATCCTTGGATATTTTGATTCTTCTTCGATATTCTTTAATTCAATTAATTCGCGATGTCTCTCCCTGGCATTGGTATTGCGTAGCCCTTTCACAAAGGGTGACAGTGCCTTTCTGTAGGAATTAATGTGCATGTTATTCAGTTGTGCTTTTCATGTTTATTGTGCGTTGCCACAATCTTTATTTACCTTGCTTGTTTCCTGTCCTTGAGTTGACAATCAGGGTTCCTTAATTGGTAATTTGTTCTTCTTATCCCTAACGAGTCTTCTTACACTGTTCTTGCTTCCTGTTGACATCCTTGTTTTGACACATTAGGGATTAGGGTTAAGGTTATATCTCTGTAAATTCTGTCACCTGACATCTTTGAAGGTGGCTGTTCTATGGTTTATATTATCTATGGTTATATTATTTCGAAATTCACTTCACTGTATCTATGCTATACCTTCACGGTATCATTCATTCTTTATTTTCTTTTCTTTTATATCACAGTGTATTGTGCTGGTTATTTTGCTTGCACATTACACTTTACGGCTTGCAGTACACTTTCCCATTTCATTTTCACTTCCTCTTCGCTTTTTCTTATTTCTTTATTTACTCAATTTCTCGGTTCCTCAATTTCCCAGTTTCTTAATTTCTATAGTTGTGCTCGCAGTCATATATTCAATCTTTCGTTATTCACTTATTATTTACTCATTACTATTTATTTATTTAGTCATTCATTCGTTCTTTGCTCATTGTTTATCTGATTAATAGTCAAAGGGTTTAATTTATTTTACTCTAATTTCTTTCCTTTGTGCTGACAAGCGGTGTCCACAATTATTTACGGTTTATGATTTATAATTTATAATGTGTAGTTTATAATTTATGATTTAACTTGTAGGCTATTCTGGTTAAGAGATGGAATATTGTAGCTAATAATCTGTACGATTGTACTATATTATTTCATTAAACACACTTCTTGTATTTGTATTTTGTATTTTACTTTAGTATAATACCTTCTGTTTTACATTATATTACGTGACACTACGTTATATTGCGGAACATTACATTATTACATTATCATACTATGTTGATTACTACCTTCGCTCTGTCACTGTTCATTCATCCTGAATAAAATTGAACTAAAGTAACTGTTATTATTTAGTTTATTTTAACACACGATGGTACAAAGTTCGGTAGATTGTATTAGTATTAATATATTTATGATTTGCTTCCATGGTTATTCTTTATTTATATTGTATTTAATATATTTATTATTACTCTAATTTATTAGGTCGCGTTATCGCTGTTATACATTTTGTTTCATTATCGCTTCTTGATTTGTTCTTGATTTCCCTGTGCATCCTTGATATTCATTAATGTTTTGGTGTTCCTTTGATTTCCTTTAATCCAGCTTATTCATGACGTCTTTCTCTGGTCATAATGTTGCTCTTCCATGATGGTGGGCTGTTTCTGTAATTTAAATTAATAGTCATGTCATCAGTATGGGTAATTACTGTTGTTTTATAGTATGTTGCATTACCTTACCTTGTTTCCTTTCTTTTCTTTCCTTTTCAGTTGCAATTCAGTTCTCTTATTCAATGTCGTTCCTTTTAGCTAGTCCTGCATGCTAGTTTTGACACCGTGGCTTTGGCGCATTAGGGTTTGCTGAAAATAATTGTCATTTGTCTTTGTTATCTCATCTCTGAATTTTACTTTTCAATGGTTTATTTTACTTTACCTTACTCGTACTTGCTAGTATTCTGTTGTTTCTCTTTTCCTTGATTTATTCATTCATTCATTCATTCATTTATTCATTATTCGTTATTCATTCATTTATTTATTCTGACCAGTTGAGGTTGGTGATTTGATTTGATTTATCTTAATTAATTTTGCTATTCTTCTGTGATGATGAGTGGTTTTGTCCATTCAAATGCTTTCATGCTGCGCGGGTTCTGTTTAATTTCACCATTTTAAATATTAGTTTAGAGTACTTTACTTATTGATTGATTGATTGATTTATTCTTACACTATGCAGTAGCATAGTGTTTAACTGAATTACACAGTTTACATTTGATTTGATTTATTTACATGTTGTTTATTTCCTTATTTTGAAATGTCATGAAATAATTGGTTCTATGTACATTTGCATTGACACGATCACTTATCATCCACCATTTACCATTTAACATATAATTTACTTTGGTAAAGAAATAGAGTATTTAGTTAATAAGCTTTACGGTTATATTTTGAGTCCACTTCTTGTATTTTATATTCTACTTTATTTTATTATATATCATTTGTTTTACATTATTATATTACATTGCATTATATTACACTGTGTTGCTTTACCCTATATTATTACATTATGCTGGTCGTGGCTTTCACTTTATACTTTACGCTTCCTATTCACTTCATTCTCTTTAATTTCTTTATTAATAACTTCACTGATAATTCGTTCATTCTTTCACTCCGTTATTGTTCATTCATTCTGTATTAACTGAATTAAAGTTACTGTTATGATTTAGTTTAATTTTATATTTATGGTGGTACAAAGTGTTGTAGATTAAATTAATATATTTATGGTTTGCTTTGATGCGGTTATTCTATATTCAATATACTTATATTTTATATTTAGTTATTTGTGCCGCGTTATCACTGTTTATCACTATTTATTTTATTTTACTGTCGTTTCCTTGGTTGTCACCTGTTATATCCTTGGATATTCTGATTCTTTTTTGATATTCGTTAATTCAATTAATTCATGATGTCTCTCTCAGGTATTGGTATTTTATAGTTCTGTCATAATAGGGTGACAGTGTGCTTTTCTGTGGGAATTAATGTGCATGTTATTAAGTTGTGCTATTCCTGTTTATTTTATGGTGCGTTGTTACAATTATTATCTTACCTTGCTTGTTTCCTTTTTCTGAGTTGACTATCAGGCTTTTTAGTAGGTAATCTTGTTCTTGTTCCCATTCTTAACGAGTCTTCTTACACTCTTCTTGCTTTCTGTTGACAATCCTTGTTTTGACACATTAGGGGTTAGGGTTAAGGTTATGTATATTCTGTTACCCGACATCTTTGAAGGTGTCTATTCTATGGTTTATGTTATCTATGGTTATATTATTTTGAAATTCACTTCACTGTATCTATGCTATACCTTCACGGTATCATTCATTCTTTATTTTCTTTTCTTTTATATCACAGTGTATTGTGCTGGTTATTTTGCTTGCACATTACACTTTACGGCTTGCAGTACACTTTCCCATTTTCATTTTCACTTCCTCTTCGCTTTTTCTTATTTCTTTATTTACTCAATTTCTCGGTTCCTCAATTTCCCAGTTTCTTAATTTCTATAGTTGTGCTCGCAGTCATATATTCAATCTTTCGTTATTCACTTATTATTTACTCATTACTATTTATTTATTCAGTCATTCATTCGTTCTTTGCTCATTGTTTATCTGATTAATAGTCAAAGGGTTTAATTTATTTTACTCTAATTTCTTTCCTTTGTGCTGACAAGCGGTGTCCACAATTATTTACGGTTTATGATTTATAATTTATAATTTGTAGTTTATAATTTATGATTTAACTTGTAGGCTATTCTGGTTAAGAGATGGAATATTGTAGCTAATAATCTGTACGATTGTACTATATTATTTCATTAAACACACTTCTTGTATTTGTATTTTGTATTTTACTTTAGTATAATACCTTCTGTTTTACATTATATTACGTGACACTACGTTATATTGCGGAACATTACATTATTACATTATCATACTATGTTGATTACTACCTTCGCTCTGTCACTGTTCATTCATCCTGAATAAAATTGAACTAAAGTAACTGTTATGATTTAGTTTATTTTAACACACGATGGTACAAAGTTCTGTAGATTGTATTAGTGTTAATATATTTATGATTTGCTTGGTTATTCTTTATTTTATATTGTATTTAATATATTTATTATTACTCTAATTTATTAGGTCGCGTTATCGCTGTTATACATTTTGTTTCATTATCGCTTCTTGATTTGTTCTTGATTTCCCTGTGCATCCTTGATATTCATTAATGTTTTGGTGTTCCTTTGATTTCCTTTAATCCAGCTTATTCATGACGTCTTTCTCTGGTCATAATGTTGCTCTTCCATGATGGTGGGCTGTTTCTGTAATTTAAATTTAATAGTCATGTCATCAGTATGGGTAATTACTGTTGTTTTATAGTATGTTGCATTACCTTACCTTGTTTCCTTTCTTTTCTTTTCCTTTTCAGTTGCAATTCAGTTCTCTTATTCAATGTCGTTCCTTTTAGCTAGTCCTTGCATGCTAGTTTTGACACCGTGGCTTTGGCGCATTAGGGTTTGCTGAAAATAATTGTCATTTGTCTTTGTTATCTCATCTCTGAATTTTACTTTTCAATGGTTTATTTTACTTTACCTTACTCGTACTTGCTAGTATTCTGTTGTTTCTCTTTTCCTTGATTTATTCATTCATTCATTCATTCATTAATTCATTATTCGTTATTCATTCATTTATTTATTCTGACCAGTTGAGGTTGGTGATTTGATTTGATTTATCTTAATTAATTTTGCTATTCTTCTGTGATGATGAGTGGTTTTGTCCATTCAAATGCTTTCATGCTGCGCGGGTTCTGTTTAATTTCACCATTTTAAATATTAGTTTAGAATACTTTACTTATTGATTGATTGATTGATTTATTCTTACACTATGCAGTAGCATAGTGTTTAACTGAATTACACAGTTTATATTTGATTTGAATATTTACGTGTTGTTTATTTCCTTATTTTGAAATGTCATGAAATAATTGGTTCTATGTACATTTGCATTGACACGATCACTTATCATCCACCATTTACCATTTAACATATAATTTACTTTGGTATAGAAATAGAGTATTTAGTTAATAAGCTTTACGGTTATATTTTGAGTCTACTTCTTGTATTTTATATTCTACTTTATTTATTATACAACATTTGTTTACATTATTATATTACATTGCATTATATTACACTGCGTTGCTTTACCCTATATTATTACATTATGCTGGTCGTGGCTTTCACTTTATACTTTACGCTTCCTATTCACTTCATTCTCTTTAATTTCTTTATTAATAACTTCACTGATAATTCGTTCATTCTTTCACTCCGTTATTGTTCATTCATTCTGTATTAACTGAATTAAAGTTACTGTTACGATTTAGTTTAATTTTATATTTATGGTGGTACAAAGTGTTGTAGATTAAATTAATATATTTATGGTTTGCTTTGATGCGGTTATTCTATATTCAATATACTTATATTTTATATTTAGTTATTTGTGCCGCGTTATCACTGTTTATCACTATTTATTTTATTTTACTGTCGTTTCCTTGGTTGTCGCCTGTTATATCCTTGGATATTCTGATTCTTCTTTGATATTCTTTGATTCAATTAATTCATGATGTCTATCTCTGGTATTGTTATTTTATAGTTCTGTCGTAATAGGGTGACAGTGTGCTTTTCTGTGGGAATTAATATGCATGTTATTAAGTTGTGCTATTCCTGTTTATTTTATGGTGCGTTGTTACAATTATTGTAATTATTATCTTACCTTGCTTGTTTCCTTTTTCTGAGTTGACTATCAGGCTTTTTAGTAGGTAATCTTGTTCTTGTTCCCATTCTTAACGAGTCTTCTTACACTGTTCTTGCTTCCTGTTGACAATCCTTGTTTTGACACATTAGGGGTTAGGGTTAAGGTTATATCTCTGTATATATTCTGTCACCCGACATCTTGAAGGTGTCTATTTTATGGTTTATATTATCTGTGGTTATATTATTTTGAAATTCATTTCATTGTATCTATACTATACCTTCACGGTATTTCATTCTTTCTTTCTTTATTTCTTTCTTTATTTTAAATTCTTTATTCTTATTTTCTTAATTCCTCAATTCTCCTTTATTATTTAATCACCTTAATCGCGTTTAATTATGTTATTACGTTTATTATTATTGATTATTATTTACTATTATTGACTATTATTTACTGTTTATTATTCACTATTGTATTCATCTGTCAGCTGTTACTTTACTTTACTTTACTTTATTTTTAGTTTTTAGCTTTTAGCTTTTAGCTTTTAGCTTTTAGCGTTTGCCTTTAGCTTTCAGCTGTTATTTACTTATTGTTTATGGGATGTTCTAATCATGGGCTTCATGGGCCCCGTGGGCTCATGGGTTATTATCCATCATCCACTGTAGTTAGATAGATGGATTGTCGCATTTACATTCAAAGCATGCTTATCATGAGTGAGTGAGCATTTGAGTGTTTGTGTGTGAGTGTAAAGCATGTATGGGACATGTCATCGAGGGTTGCAGCGTACGAAGAGGTGGCGCGGTCACGCCGGGATGGTGTGATCCTTGAGGATATCCCCCCGGTGCCGACCGTTGTCGAAGAAAAATATGTTCCTGCCTCTGCAGGTCGGCGTGATGACCTCAGGGATAAGGCACATCATCAGCAACCTACCAGGCGGACGAAGAGGGGGCACGGCCAACTGTGGAGATACGATGTCCCTGTCCTGGCCGTGCTGAAGTACAACCCCTGTCCTGGCATTAGGGCTAGGTAGGCGAAGAGGTGGCGCGGTCACGCCGGGAAGGCGCGATCCTGGAGGATGCCCCGGTGCCGACCGTTGCTGAAGAAAAACGGCCTGTCCTCGTGGCAGGTCAGGTGGGCGTGATGACATCTAGGAAAAGCCACATCATCAATATCAACCCACCAGGAGGACGAAGAGGGGCACGGTCAACTGTGGAAATACGATGTCCCTGTCCTGGCCGTGCTGAAGTACAACCCCTGTCCTGGTAGCACTAGGCAGGCGAAGAGTGGCGCGGTCACGCCGGGAAGGCGCGATCCTGGAGGATGCCCCGGTGCCGGCCGTTGCTGAAGAAAAATTCCTGCGTGTATTTCTCAGGTTTAAAATGTCCTTACCGCTAGATCGGAGGTGCAACGGCGTGGATCCGCAGATGCCCCATGTTACATGGCGTTTTTGCGGGAGGACGGAATAATGCGAAATGCATTGAATTGCCAAAACGCCGTTGTGGCTACGTTGGTAACCTGTTAGATATCCCAAAGGATGAATAGGTACTGGCGGCCCACACAGGGGAGAGGTTTTAGTGGGTAGTATATCCAGCCGCAGGACTGTCCCCTCTGGACTACCTGCTCAAGGTCGTCCCTTCTGGGCTGTGACCTACTCTTGGGCTAAACCCCACCCTTCGGGGTCGGGTTGCCAGGTTGCCCCCTTCTGGGGTTGCCTCTTTGGGTTTGCCTCCACCAAACGGGCGCCAGGCTGCCCCCTCAGGGCGGGTATGAGTCCCACACTGCCCGGGCCCTCACCAGCCGAATAGAGTGAATGAGGGAACAACCCGCGCGTGCGCAAATGCATTTCCTCTCTTATTAAAAAAAAAAAAAAAAAAAAGGGTAGGTTAGGTTAGGTTAGGTTAGGTTAGGGTTAGGTTAGGTTAGGTTAGGTTAGGTTAGGTTAGGTTAGGTTAGGTTAGGTTAGGTTAGGTTAGGTTAGGTTAGGTTAGGTTAGGTTAGGTTAGGTTAGGTTGGCATTCGGTGGTCATGTGCGTTGGTATACTCCGTATCGTGTACGTTTACGATGCTCGACGATGAGGTGGAAAGTATTGTGCAGCTTCACGGTTCATTCCCGGTTAATTTGTTTGGTCCAATTGCGATTGCTATTTATTGATTGATTTAATCCTCGTGTTAAATGTGTTAAACTGTTTATTATTTATTTCATTTATTTATTTATTTATTTATCTCCAGATTACTGTTCTTACTGTTTCTGCTAACCCCATCGGAGCAGGTAACCTGTGCGATTTCTGTCGCATCGCGATGCTAAGCGGCTGTATTTATTGATGGCCGTTGACGGTGATGTCTTCGTTAATTGATTAGCTAATTTCATACTCTAAGTAGATTTAGTAGATTCATACTTGCATTATGCTTATCATTAGTCAGTACCTGCAGTCCTCTCATTGCAGTGGCTGGTTTTTATAATTTTTTGTTAATTCGGGGTTGCCCAGTGTCGATTATGTAGATTGAGATAACCTATGACTGTTGATTTGATCTTGGTTGCTCTGGCAAATAATCTAGCCGTAACCTTTCTTTCTTGCTTGCATTCGCGCCTGATTGGGTGGGTACGGTATCTAATGGTTAATTGATCTAACTCTTACTCAATGCAACTGAGGTTTGCACGGTTCTAATTAATTACGTTACGTCATTGGTGTGATTGGGTTATTGGTATGATCTGTGTCTCAATGTTTCCTTTAGGGGGTCGGGGTTCTCTGACTTCAACTATTATCATAAAGCACTTTATTTGTCTTTCTATTGCTGTGCCCCTGGCGATAAGTTAACTGTACTTTCACTTCTATCTTATTTAACGTAGGATTGCTTTGATTTCAGTTGTGGTCATGATTCCGGTCTCCTCATGATTGGAAATAATCTTGATTGCAGAGAGTGCCAAGGCGAACAACTGATGGACTCATGGTGGCAATGGTTGTGGTGGGGAATAATGCTAAAGGAGTTTATGCTTGTAACGGTTCTTGGTAGGGCTTTCTTCTATGGGACACTGTATTGTGGCCTGGTATAGACAATATTGGTGGACATTAGCTGTGTGGAGTATGTTTCTATGTTCATCGATATTTATTAATACTATTTAACTCGGCTGATGGCCGAATCAGTTAATAGTTATGCGCGCTAACTTCTATTATATTACAAGCTTCTAGCTAATTAATTGACTGTTTAACGGCTGCTATTCAGATCTGCTTATTTACTTCCCTCCCTTCACAATACTTGCTGGTCTTGCTGCTTTGTTGCTTTATTGTTGCTTATTAATGCTTTGCCTCTACAGGTGCTGGGAGCCCGGTGGGAATTGAACGGGGTTTGATTGATCGGGCTGAATTGAGATGATCTGATTGGGATGGATCGTCCGGTTGCCCTGTGAAATTTTATGATACGGGTATAACCTGGAAATCCGTTGCAATCTGCTGCAATTTTGTTACAAATTATTAATGATCACGGTAATATCTTGTTTTTCTTTATATTATATTTTATATTCTTACTTGGCATGATTGTATTATACTGTTTACTGAATTATTAAATTGCTGAATTATTATTATTATTAACTACACGCGGCTTATAATACGTGATATCTTTATATATATTGGTGCCTCGGCTCGCTGTTGGCCCTGAAGTCGTTTAGTGGGAACGCAGCGAGCCGAGAGAACCAGAGACTAAATATTTCGGACCTTAAGTTAAGTGTTTCTGCCAGTTGTCTAATGCGGCACTCTTTCTCACTTGAATTGATTTAGTCAAGTGCTGGGTTGCTAGGTTTGGTATTTATTTATTATTTACTTCAGCTTGGTCAATTATTTACTTAATACTGCAGGGTTTTTGCGTGGTCTACTGATTATGTTATTGGGACGCTGTTACGCGTATCCTCGATTACGCCACTCTTTCTGATAAACTATTCTAGCTGTTAGAATAGTTATTTAACTGCTGATATTCCGATCTACTTACACCTTCCCTTGCCACAATACCTGCTAGTCATATCGTTGCCTGCTGCTTTATTGTTGCTTATTATGCTTTGCTTCTACAGGTGCTGGGAGCCCGGTTGGAATTGAACGGGGTTAGATTTGATCGGGCTGAATTGAGTTGATCTGGTTGGAATTAATAGATCGTCCGGTTGTCCTGTTAATCTTTATGATACGGGTAGCTGATAACCTGGTAATCTGCTGCAATCTGTTGCAATTTGGGTGCAAAATTATATAATCACGGTAATATCTTGATTTTCTTTATATTATATATTATATTCTTATTTTGAGCATGATTATATTGATTATACTGATTATTGAATTAAATTACTGAATTACTATTATTATTAATTATACGCGGCTTATAATACATGATATCTTTATAATACATGATATCTTTATATACTGATACCTCGGTTCGCTGTTGGCCCTGAAGTCGTCGGTGGGAATGCAGTGAACCGAGAGAATCAGCGACTAAATATTTCGGACCCTAACTTAAGCGTTATTGCCAGTTGTCTAATGCGGCACTCTTTCTCACTTATTAAATTAACTTAGTCGAGTGCTGGGTTGTTAGGTTTGGTATTTATTTATTTATTATCTACTTTAGCTTGATCAATTATTTATTTAATGCTGCAGGGTTTTGCGCGGCCTACTGATTATGTTATTGGGACGCTGTTATGCGTACTATCCTCGATTCGCCACTCTTTCTGATAAGCTATTCTAGCTATTAGAATAGTTATTTAACTGTTGATATTCCGATCTACTTATACCTTCCCTTGCCACAATACCTGCTAGTCATATTGCTGTTGCTTTATTGTTGCTTATTATGCTTTGCTTCTACAGGTGCTGGGAGCCCGGTTGGAATTGAACGGGGTTAGATTTGATCGGGCTGAATTGAGATGATATGGTTGGAATTAATAGATCGTCCGGTTGTCCTGTGAATCTTTATGATACGGGTAACTGATAACCTGGTAATCTGTTGCAATCTGTTGCAATTTTGTTACAAATTATTAATAATCACGGTAATATCTTGATTTTCTTTATATTATATATTATATTCTTATTTGAGCATGACTGTATTATACTGATTATTGAATTATTAAATTGCTGAATTATTATTATTATTAATTACACGCGGCTTATAATACATGATATCTTCATATATATTGGTGCCTCGGCTCGCTGTTGGCACTGAAGTCGTTCAGTGGGAACGCAGCGAGCCGAGAGAACCAGAGACTAAATATTTCGGACCTTAACTTAATTGTTTCTGCCAGTTGTCTAATGCGGCACTCTTTCTCACTTGAATTGATTTAGTCAAGTGCTGGGTTGTTAGGTTTGGTATTTATTTATTTATTATTTACTTTAGCTTGATCAATTATTTATTTAATACTGTGGGGTTTTGCGCGGTCTACTGATTA